>NW_006160142.1:6260236-6293615 GCF_000334495.1 Tupaia belangeri chinensis
TAAGAGGGTTTCTTTAATGGTAGTTTGCTTTGAAAGTGTAGGGTTGCAGTCTTGTTTTCCTTATGTGGTGATAAGCTCTTGCTTTTCTGTTTTTCTGTCCCTCGTTTACAGGTGCTTGACAATGCTATTGAGACAGAAAAAATGATTGAAAAATATGAGTCACTTGCCTCTGACCTTCTGGAGTGGATTGAACAAACCATCATTATTCTAAACAATCGCAAATTTGCCAATTCACTGGTTGGGGTTCAACAACAGCTTCAGGCATTCAACACTTACCGTACAGTGGAGAAACCACCCAAGTAAGATGCGCAGTGTAATGCAGTCCCATTAAAACAGGCAGAGATGTTGGCTGTCCACAGACCCCTGTGTTTTTGACGTTTGTGTTCTCATCTCTTAATTGACTGCCACTCCCCAGTGGCTTCTCAGTCCTTTTCATCTGCTCCAGTGTCGCTGAGATTTATTATAAATTGTGCCCTGTCTGAGCCCTCTCCAATAGACAGGTGCCACTGATACACAGGATACATGAGAATCCTAAGAGATAGTACAGTTATCTAGTCTTTTATCCAGAACCCTTTTACCAGTGTGTTGCAGAATTCCATTTTTTAGAGTTTTAGAAAAGTAGGACAGTGCATATATTGTCTGAGACCCTTGGGTGAGTCCGAAACAGTAACCCATAATAAAGCCCACTAAATATCTGCAGCAAAATGTGTAAGTACTCACATTATGTTAGATGAAGAAAGACAGTTAAGTAGTTTAACATCATTTCAGGTCAGATTTTGCTGCTCCCAAAACTTTGATTTTTTTTTTTAATGCATCTTTTTAAGATAGTAATTTTTGAATCAGGATTGTGGACCTTACCTGTAGCTTTTTGTAGTTCCAGTGTCATTCATTCTTTTTCTGAAAACTACCCAGTCATGAGTTCTTTGATGAGGTCTCTGAAATTCATCGAAAATTACATGAAGTATGTATTTGAGGTAATCCTTGTCTAATGCATTCAGCCGTGCTCTCTGAATGAAGTAAATCCATTGTGTGACTTACGCTTTAAACCTTGATTGAAGTGATTAATAAAGGAGTATTGTGTGTCCTTGACACCCTCGAGTATGAATCTCAGCAACAATGAATAGCCACCAGAAAATCTCAGTTTGGTATGTTTCGAGGTTTGTAATACCCAGTAACTGACCTACTGCTCTCTCTCTAACATTCATTTCATCTAAATCAGACCAGAAAAGTATGGCTTGAAAATGGTCTGACTGTGCAGTTGGTTGTTTTTTGCTTTTGCCTCCAGTAACAAATAAATTTGTCCCCTTGAAGGAACAGACTGTAGTTCATAATGTTGCGGCTCTTGTGCTCTGTGCTTAGGTTTACCGAGAAGGGGAACTTGGAAGTGCTGCTTTTCACCATTCAGAGCAAGATGAGGGCCAATAACCAGAAGGTCTACATGCCCCGGGAGGGCAAGCTCATCTCTGATATTAATAAGGTAATGTGGGCCCTAACCTCCTGTGGGCTTCGGGTTCTGTCTCTGGGTCTCGATTGCTAAGGCAACAGGAGACTGAAAAGGCCTGTCTCTGCCTGCTGATTGGTGATGGTGACTTGCCCAGGAGTGGCCGAGGGTCCAGCCAGTGCCTTTAGTGGGCCTCTCATGGAGTCTCTGGGGGACAGTGTTAGATTTTATCCAATCAGCTTTGGCCCAGACTATTTACCTTGCTGCGCAGATACATATTCAGTTTAACCTGCTTCTGTTCAGGACAATATACCCAAACATCTTTCCATTTCAGACAGGAGAAATTGAAACCTTATTTCATGTATTTGTAATTTCCTGAGGTTGTGGGGCTTAGGCTGTTGGCTCCTTCTATCAGAGAAGCTGTCAAATAATTTCTGTTATCATGCCTGCTACCTCTGCAGTTACAGAATTTCACAATGAGCATTATTTCCAACTAGAAAGATTTCCAGCTTTGAAAGACTTAGAACTCTGGTCAGTTGTGCACACTTAGATTCCTTCTTGTGCAATGTTTGGATTTTTTTTAAATGTGAAATCGGACACATGGGAAGGAATTTAATGTGGACAATTTGTTAAGATTTTGAAAGACATATTCTGATATGTGAACTTTAAAAAAAATTGTCTTGGGCTGAAGAAAATCAGAGATTCATAATGATTTCTTTCTAAGGAAAATTATGATAAGAGTTGTTTAAGATTCTTTCCTCTTAAAGTAAGAGATTTGTCATTTAGTTAGATTGCTCCCTATCAGCCCTGCTTCGTTTTCCAAGTACAGCACAGGACCTCTAGATTTAGATAGGGGGAGTATTTCCCTGAGGCTACACTGAGAAAGAGATTTTTTCTTAAGATTTAAGCATCAACAAGGGTGGGAATGGGAATCCCCTTTCAAGTTCTGGAGTCTTTTTGAGAAATACTAGCTGTTGGCTGAAGCCAAGGAGGATCCCTTGGACATCATGGGAAACCATTCTTTTCTCATTTCCACAGGCCTGGGAAAGACTGGAAAAGGCGGAACACGAGAGAGAACTGGCCCTGCGGAATGAGCTCATAAGACAGGAGAAACTGGAACAGCTCGCCCGCAGATTCGATCGCAAGGCAGCTATGAGGGAGACTTGGCTGAGTGAGAACCAGCGTCTGGTGTCTCAGGTTCTGCTCTTGACATTATTCAAGAGATCATGACTAGGCCATCTCAAAAGTGGACCATGCTCGAGAGGGTCAGGGCCACAGGGCAGCTGCATGTCAGCATCCAGTATTCTGAAGTAGCTGTCATGTCATCCTGCTGGCTTCCCATGAAAAGGATGTTTATCCTTTCTCAGATACTTTGTCTTCTGTTTATCTAACTTTCCATAGACCTGGAAGCAGCTCAAACAGAGCTTGTTTAGAGTCAGTGAGTGTGTATGAACCAGTCACATGTATGTAAGTTTTTAAATGTCCCCAATCCCTCCATCTTTGACCAACCAACTCTTCAAGGCAGTTACATTGGTAGTGAAAAAACAAACAAACAAACAAACAAACAAAAAAAACCAGAAATAGCTTTCTTTCTCACTTGGCTTGACATAAACTATTGCCTATTCCAGTCTCTTAAACTGGGTGCTAGGTGCAAGCTGGGCCCTGTGAAACAAGTTGTTGGTTGGTTTGGGGAGGGCAGCTGCACTCAAGCAGTGAGTTTGCAGGTCCTACGGTAGGCGGAAACGATGGGGTGGGGGACTCAGGAGTAAGATTTAGCTTTGGGACCACCAGGAACTGAGATGGGCACAGGATTATTCCACCTCTGTTCTCTGTTTTGTTTTGTTTTTTGATTTTTAGTTATTTTTTTGATTAAGATGCTTTTTAATTTCATTTCTTTTCATTCCCTTTCAACGTAGGACAATTTTGGATTTGACCTTCCCGCAGTCGAGGCCGCCACAAAAAAGCATGAGGCTATTGAGACAGATATTGCCGCCTACGAGGAGCGGGTGCAGGCCGTGGTAGCCGTGGCCAGGGAGCTCGAGGCGGAGAATTACCATGACATCAAGCGCATCACAGCGAGGAAGGACAATGTCATCCGACTCTGGGAATACCTGCTGGAACTGCTCCGGGCACGGAGGCAGCGTCTCGAGATGAACCTGGGGCTGCAGAAGATATTCCAGGAAATGCTCTATATTATGGACTGGATGGACGAGATGAAGGTAAAACTTGAAAGGAAGGACGGGAGGCTAGAGCTCACCCAAGCTGGCTATCTTCTCAGGCCTACCCGCTAACTGCCAGCATCCAGTTGCCCTTGTCCAGCAGCTTACCTATAACAACAGAGAAGGGCCATGTTACCCATAGAAAAACCGTAACTCCCACATTAAATTAGACACGGAGTATGTAACAAACACCAATTCAAAACTAAAAGTACATTACCGTGACTTATATCTAATTTGGTTATTACCGAGTGTAGAGAATCAATTAAATTGTGGTGTTCTTTGTTTTTCATTCTTTGGAGATTGAACCAGCTTTCTGTCTTCTTAATCCTTGTGTGTGAGTAGTACGGCCTGAGGGAAGGCCCAGGGAGGCCGTGTGGGCAGCGCACAGGCCAGGTACCAGGCAGCCAGTGTTCGGGCCTGGGTTGCCTGAGTAAGTAATCTCTTTGAGCCTCCTCTCTTCATCTCTGAATGGAGATTTTGCTTACAGTCTACTTCGTCCCCGGGGAGGGAGCGCTGTGGAGTGGCTACTTGTGCACTCTGAGCTTTCCCTCCGTTACTGACAGCTCTGAGTGCTACATTCCCAGCTTTCCCTCTGCCCGGGAAGAGACCTGCCAGTGCGCCACAGTCCCTCTGCCTGCTGGTGTCACCTGATGCAGGCCATGGAACGTTCATCCAGGAAAGCACTTCCATAGCTGGAAGGCGGTTGGCTTTGGAAACAGAGCAGAATGGGACAATCTTTAGACAGTACTATGAAGCCTCCTCAGGGCATCTCGACAGACTGTGTTCTTGAACTTGACCCTGTGTGAGAGATTTCCTTCCTGGGATGTAAGCCCCTGTCTGCTGCTCACCTTTTGAACTATTCCTGACAGAGGGGCAGGGTCACCTGATACTATCAGTTTTCCCTCTTTTTATCCCACATTTAGGATTTTCTTAGGTATGTTCTGTTTTGACCTCTTAAAATAGAGGTGTTTATGAAATGTAGCAGAGAGGTGCTTTTTATTTGAAAATTGTGCTGCACGTTACAGTTCGGGTTGGGCCAGAGACTTCCTCAGAAGTAAGCATGAAATAGAAATTCCATCTGGAGAGGATGTAGGATGAAGCGTCTAAATTTGAGTGATTGATGGAAGAAGCAAAAGAGAATGTCAGTGGGTTCAAACTGAAACCAAAAACGTACTTGGGGGTTTACTAAGCATGACAGCCATCTGACCCTTCTCTCTTTATTGGGTCAAAGATGTGGCTTGTAAGGTTGTCATAACCAGATCCTTCTCTCACTTACTGTGTAAAAATCATAGAAAAATGCTGATACCTTCTTAACTAGAGAAAAGCATGTCGTTTTGGGGGGTCAGCAACTTCTAAGAGATTTCTAAGTCTTACCATCTATCTCTTTCTTAAATAGTTGTTGCTGCAATAGTTTCTTCTTGAAGGCTCACATTGTATTTTGCAGTCTTTCCTGTACCACCCTTCTCCCTTCTTTCTATTCTGTACTTTTAATTGTAAGTCTGACCTGCTTATTTCAAGATAGTCGATCCTCAGTTTATTATGTCTTTCCAGTGCTGGCTTTCAGGTTTGTTTTGCTCTGACCTGCTTGCTGTCATCTTCCCCTAAATGTCAATGGCAGGCTAGAGAGAAGGCACAGCTTGGTTGCTGGCTTTCCACTTGTCCAAAGATGAGGTGATGCTGAAGTCAAGGTTGTGTTCACAGATGTCCTTTCTGTCCCCTCTTGTCCGTAGGTGCTATTACTATCTCAAGACTATGGCAAACACTTACTGGGCGTGGAAGACCTGTTACAGAAGCACGCCCTGGTTGAAGCAGACATTGGCATCCAAGCAGAACGGGTGAGAGGCGTCAACGCTTCTGCCCAGAAGTTTGCAACAGACGGGGAAGGTAAGGGTGGCCTGTTCCAGGATTATCTATCTCCTAGTGATCCAAGAGCCATCTCTACAGGAGTACGCAGTTGTTTGTGGCAGTAGGACTTTGGAAGTGACTGCACTGTTATAAGTTCTTGGTGGGTTTGTTTGCTACTGTTTCATGATGACATGAGATGCACTGGAATCGCCTTCTGAACTTGTTTTTCTAAAATAGTCTTTTCCTAAAATACGCAAATGCTGCTCGGTTCGAGGGCCTTGGATGTTTGGCGGTGAAACTTTGCCAGACTACAGACACAGTGTATGGCCACATACCAACAGCCCCCCATAGCTGCCCGAGCTGCTCCAGCTTTCACACCTGATCACATATGACTGTTTAGAAGAAGTCTAGAAGGATTTGGTTTTGCTTTTTATATTTTTAGAAACAGTGAAATTCAACTTTCTTCTTTTATATACTTCGTGTGCTTTCTCGATTCATAAGTGACCACTTTGCTGTTGGGCCAAAAAGAGTTTTTCCTCCCTCTTGTTTTAGTTAAGACCTTAGAAGGCACTCCGTGCCATATCACATGGCCCTGCATTTAGAATGGACCTGGTAATCCCTTAGTAAGAACATGGGGTGGCTCGCAGCCCGCAGATGAGCAGAGGCCCCTGCTAAACTGTTCCTCCCTTGGTGCTCTTAAACAGGCTACAAGCCCTGCGACCCCCAGGTGATCCGAGACCGCGTGGCCCACATGGAATTCTGCTATCAAGAGCTCTGCCAGCTGGCGGCTGAGCGCCGGGCCCGCCTGGAAGAATCTCGTCGCCTCTGGAAGTTCTTCTGGGAGATGGCAGAAGAAGAAGGCTGGATACGGGAGAAGGAGAAGATCTTGTCTTCTGATGATTACGGGAAAGACCTGACCAGCGTTATGCGCCTGCTTAGCAAGCACCGGGCGTTCGAGGATGAGATGAGTGGCCGCAGCGGCCACTTTGAGCAGGCCATCAAAGAAGGTGAAGACATGATTGCAGAGGAGCACTTTGGGTCAGAGAAGATCCGCGAGAGGATCATTTATATCCGGGAACAGTGGGCCAACCTGGGACAGCTCTCGGCCATCCGAAAGAAGCGCCTAGAAGAGGCCTCTCTGCTGCACCAGTTCCAGGCAGATGCTGACGACATCGATGCCTGGATGCTTGACATCCTCAAGATCGTCTCCAGCAATGACGTGGGCCACGACGAGTACTCCACACAGTCTCTGGTCAAGAAACACAAAGACGTGGCAGAAGAAATTGCCAACTACCGGCCCACCATCGACTCGCTGCATGAGCAAGCCGGTGCCCTCCCCCAGGAGCACGCGGAGTCTCCAGATGTGCGGGGCAGGCTGTCAGGTATCGAGGAGCGCTATAAGGAGGTGGCAGAGCTGACTCGGCTGCGGAAGCAAGCGCTCCAGGACACCCTGGCCCTGTACAAGATGTTCAGCGAGGCCGATGCTTGTGAGCTATGGATTGATGAGAAGGAGCAGTGGCTCAACAACATGCAGATCCCAGAGAAGCTGGAGGACCTAGAGGTCATCCAGCACAGGTGAGCTGAGGGTGCTGTGGAGCACACAGACCCTGCCCCCCACCCCCCTGATGTGACCACCAGAGACATGGAGGTGACCACCCTGTTGAATTGCCTTTTCAGATTTGAGAGCCTAGAGCCAGAAATGAACAACCAGGCTTCCCGGGTCGCAGTGGTGAACCAGATTGCACGCCAGCTGATGCACAGTGGCCACCCCAAGGAGCAGTGGCTCAACAACATGCAGATCCCAGAGAAGCTGGAGGACCTAGAGGTCATCCAGCACAGGTGAGCTGAGGGTGCTGTGGAGCACACAGACCCTGCCCCCCCACCCCCCTGATGTGACCACCAGAGACATGGAGGTGACCACCCTGTTGAATTGCCTTTTCAGATTTGAGAGCCTAGAGCCAGAAATGAACAACCAGGCTTCCCGGGTCGCAGTGGTGAACCAGATTGCACGCCAGCTGATGCACAGTGGCCACCCCAGTGAGAAGGAGATCAAAGCCCAGCAGGACAAGCTCAACACGAGGTGAGCACAAGGCCAGCTGCCTGTGTGTGGGGCAGGGAGGGTGAGGTCACTGCCTGATCCTTGCTGTCAGGAACTTCCTGCATGGGTCCCTGGCATCATGGAACCAATATCTCATGGCATTGGCACCTGCCTTTCGACGTGTTGTCATTTTGCAAGTGTTTCTCGAGGCAGCATCATTGAGGGCAGGCGATTGAGCCGAGTCAGCACTACACCCGCCCACTCCCCACATCAAGCCAGGGCCTTGGTGTGGTCTCTGCCCAAAGACTGTACTTGTGCTGCCCCTCTTCAGATGATTTCTGGGACAGAGTCTAGTGTGTTTGAGATGGACTGCCACTGAGAGTCCTGCTTATAGACCTTTGACAAAAGCTAGACCTTTGCCCTGACTTTATCTTTTCATTGAACAAACATGTTTGAGTAGGCTGTGGTGGCCAGCTGGCCTCAGTGCTGGAGGTCACTGCCTGCCTTTGTGTTTGGGAAACACCCCTTAGGTGCCGTTTAGAGGTGAGTAAACTGTGGATGACAGAAGAGAACTGATGGAGCCTGGGCACAGATGGGCTGTAACTGCAAACATGAGAGCTCTAAACATACCCTCTTCGTGTTAGGCTTTTTGTAGGTTATACTGTGTCTCTGAGCTATTTCCATAATACTTAGTGTCCACTTACTGAGATGACTTTTCGAAAATCATGTGGTGAGAGCACACGACTGGCAGTGGGGGGATATACCTGAAACCATGCCATCCATTTTATCATCCAGTTCTCACACTGTGCTCTCCCCGCCCCCACACTCACAGGTGGAGTCAGTTCAGAGAACTGGTCGACAGGAAGAAGGATGCACTTCTGTCAGCCCTGAGCATCCAGAACTACCATCTTGAGTGCAACGAAACCAAATCCTGGATTCGGGAAAAGACCAAGGTTATCGAGTCTACCCAGGACCTGGGCAATGACCTGGCCGGCGTCATGGCCCTACAGCGCAAGCTGACTGGCATGGAGCGAGACCTGGTGGCCATTGAGGCAAAGCTGAGCGACCTACAAAAGGAGGCAGAAAAGCTGGAGTCTGAGCATCCTGACCAGGCTCAGGCCATCCTGTCTCGGCTGGCCGAGATCAGCGACGTGTGGGAGGAGATGAAGACCACTCTGAAAAACCGCGAGGCCTCCTTGGGAGAGGCCAGCAAGCTGCAGCAGTTCCTGCGGGACTTGGATGACTTCCAGTCCTGGCTCTCCAGGACCCAGACGGCCATCGCCTCCGAAGACATGCCCAACACCCTGACTGAGGCAGAGAAGCTTCTCACACAGCACGAGAACATCAAAAATGAGATCGATAACTATGAGGAGGACTACCAGAAAATGAGGGACATGGGCGAGATGGTGACCCAGGGACAGACCGACGCCCAGTACATGTTTCTGCGTCAGCGGCTGCAAGCCTTGGATACTGGCTGGAACGAGCTCCACAAAATGTGGGAGAACAGGCAAAATCTGCTCTCCCAGTCACACGCCTACCAGCAGTTCCTCAGGGACACGAAGCAGGCCGAAGCCTTTCTCAACAACCAGGTAATGGCGTTGACGTTGCTTCCTCTCTGGGAGAGCAGGCCTAGGCTGTCCTGATTCTTGCCTGGGCTGCCAGTTTCAACTATATCTGTACAAAATTGGGAAGAAATTTAGAGAGAGATTATTTTCCTGACTGTTAAAGCATTGAAACATGTCACAGTGGTGTAGGGGAAGGGGAGAGGAAATGAAGATTTCTAAAAGAATCAGCTTGCCTTGCAAAGAGAGTTTCATTTCAATTACTTAGAGGCCCTCTTACGTTCATAGTGTGTCCCTTCATATCTTCTTGTATTGGCAACATCCCATGAGGTAGTGATAAAATTTAAAAGGTACGGTGAGGTTTTTGTTGTTGTTTTTGACTGGGTGGCTCTATTCTTTCTCTAGAAAAGCCAAGGACTTTATCTGAGGACAAAGGCAGAGATTAGAGAAAGAAAGAGGCAAAGGATGGCAGCCAACCTTGGACTGCTAATATCTCTTGAAAGAGAGGGACCAGCAATTAGTGTAATGGCTATGTCGCTGGACTCCCACGTAGTCGACTGCGGTTCGCGTCCCGGACCCGGTGGCTTAAAACTTGCGTCGGGCGCGTGTGCATGCGTGCCCAAGATCCCAAGAGGAGAATGGAGGAGAAGGGATTGCGGCGTGACCATCCCCCCTGGGGGGTGATTTCTCGTTTTCTGTCTCTATGTCTCTCTCTGGCGAGCACACGCACCCTATAGCAAAAACCTCTCAAAAAAAATAAAAAAGAAAGAGAGTGTGAAGGGTGTGACGCTCTTGCACTCATGGACACAGGAGAAAACTTTGGTTCCTTTATTTACTCATTTGGGGAAAACAAATTTGGAGCATTTAAATATTAAGGAAATTTCATCGCTTATTGTATGCCACTGAATTTTTTTCCTCCCAACTTTTAATTTTATCTGACTCAGTAGATAACGTGTGAAGTATGTTGCATGAAGAGTAGAACATAGGAAAAAAGAGTTCTTTGGTTTGTCACTAAGCTATAATTTTTTTTTCTTTTAAATTAAGGAGTATGTTCTGGCTCATACTGAAATGCCCACCACCTTGGAAGGAGCCGAAGCAGCTATTAAGAAACAAGAGGACTTCATGACCACTATGGACGCCAATGAGGAGAAGATCAACGCTGTTGTAGAGACTGGCCGGAGGCTTGTGAGTGATGGGAACATCAACTCGGATCGCATCCAAGAGAAGGTGGACTCCATTGATGACAGGTACCGTTTTTGAAGTTCTTAAGGAAATTATACACTCTGGGACTCTTGAGTTTTCGAATTGTTGGCAAGAAGACCTGAGTATAAATTCCCTAGTGGGCAGCAATATTTGTCCACCACACATAGAATTAGTGCCCAGCATATGGCAGTCTGAGCCTGTGGTTCTTTGAGGTACATACGAGTACAGGTGTCCACAAAAGAAAAGAAAGCCTGAGAAGCCATGCTGATGCTTAATCAAAGGCGTGTCAGGGCTGTAGTGCTGAGTAGGAGGTGGATATGATCCGTGCCCTTCGAGAGGTGATGCTTAGTGGGACCCTGGGAGCCAGAGGTGGTCCCAGCCAAGCCCACATTCACTTTCATCCACTTGAGACATCCCTGAAACTTCTCAGAGAAAGTGGGGAGAGAGGATAAAGCTTGCTTTACCGAGTACCTGGCAGAGCCAATAAGGAACATTATGTGGCCTTTCTTAGAAAATTGGCTGTATTAAGATCTTTTTCATGATAAAAGGCTGGTTTTTTTTCCTTCTTCTCAGGGAATCTCTAAGATTAGATACTCTTTTTTATTTTTTTCCATTTCCTGTTTGTTTGTTTACTTTCATGTTTCCGAACATTTTTCTCTGTGACTGAAGGCCAGTGTGCCTTATTTGACACTAACTCTTTAAGTCACTCCTACCTTGCCCTGCCCTGGTTACTGATGTGGGAAGTTAGAGCTGATCAGTTTGGCTTTGCCAGTGCCAGCTGGTTCTGGGCTGGCCACTTCAGCCCTAGGCTGGCCCATCTGAACCAGTCACTAGCCTCATTGCAGCCAGCCCTCTGTGGTTGCAGAGAGTCCTCTCTCAATTTAGTCTGGATTTAAGGACTTGAAACCGATCTCATCAAGAAACAAATCCTTCTTCAAGGCTCTCCTCTGGCCTGCAAGTCCGTTCAAGAAAAACCTTCCTCCTGAGGACTTTGTCTTATTCCCTGCTTCAGAGGGTCCAGGGGAACCTGGGCCAGCTTAGTTTAAATTAAGATGTGAGGCAGGTGGGAGAATTACTGTGGCTCATGAAACTGGAGCTCCTGGCCTTAAAGCCTTTCCAGTCTCTTTTTTTGCACTGATTCAGAGCCTAAGCTATATGTTCTAAGGGTGGTATTATGCGACAGAGCTTAACTTCTACTAATTATAATTTTGTATCTTGCTTTTAAAACAACTACAAAAAAAGAAAAGATTATCTGCCAAATCCTTCTAAATAAGTGTGAGAAATCAGGACTGAGTGAGGCATTCATAACCCAAAGAAAAAGAATTTCCTCCTTCTTTAATGTTAACTGTCTTATTTTGTCAGCATGACCTCTGCTTTGCTAAAGGGGAGCTTGAGCACCGGGACACATGCATTCAGGCCGGCATGCAGCTGCCTGGCTGCTTCCCAGGTGATTTACTGTTCCCGGTTACTGCAGCTGCACAGCATGTTGGAAGCAGGTGATGCTGTCAAGACTGAGACCAGAGTCTCAGGGACATGAGAAAGATTTTAGCCACCCTTCGTTGTGGCTTAACCTTCCTTTGCCCTTAACTGAGCCTGGACTCCTGGAGTTCCAGACATTCCTTAGGATTTCTCCCTTTATAAAAAGAACTGGAAAGCAGACCCTATACTATTGATAAGCATCAGAAGAAAAATAGAATGAGAGTGTTCCATTGACTTGCCATCAGCAGAACTGTTCCACTTTTCTTGGTGGGTGTTAACCAAATTCTGGTTTCACTTTAATACTCCTTAGAAGCCTCAAGATCTGAAACTGACCCTGGAGGATACTTGTCTATTATTAAAATATACAAATCTGTGAGTTCCAGGTGTCACAGGGGCATAAGCTAAGTAAATATCTAAGCCTTTGGAGCTAATCTCCCTGTCCAGAAACATTCTGACACTATGACAAGGCTATCCTCGTAGAACTAAAAGTCATTATTATAACGTGTTTACATGCAGAAAATCTCACCAGTTACCCCACTGAGTTTGTTGAACTAGTCCTAGAACAGACATTGACTCTGACCACCACAAGGGGTCTTCAGAGTACCACTGACTAGGTGGGAATAGCCTCCTAACCAAAGGACAGTTCCAGCCACAGCACAGTTCTGGGAGAGCAGGGAGTGGAATCCAGCTTCATGAAGCAATCCCTGATCTGAAAGGAAAAAAGGCTCAACAGTTACCAAACTGTCTTACTCAGGTGCCTGAGCGTCTTTCTTCAGGAAGCAGAGTCTTGCCCAGCATCTTCTTCATGAGTTGAGGGAGCTTGAGATCTTGTTCTAGGGTAGGAGGTGAGAGATGGAAGTAAAGCAACAGAACTTGCCCCAGAGAGCAGCATTCCCAGGATAGTGGGAGCTGCATCCAAGTTGGGAAAGACCCTCTCAGTCCTCTCTGTACTTGAATCCCTGATCCAAATGTGAGGGAATCCACTGAGTTTCACTTCCCGTGAACGCTTTCTGCTGCTGGTAAACTATTAAGCCACACTCACTTTTTTCAAGTGTTTTCTGAGTCAGCGGTGTCTGTGTTTTCTGAGTCTGGTGTCTGTGTAGCTGTGTTCCACTCCTCAGCACACCACACAGAGGCCGTCATCATGCCCATCTGTGGATAGATGGAGGTAATGCAGACATGAGGCTCGAAGTCACTAGCTTCTCAGGCTCTTCTTAGTCCCACTGTGAAAGACGATCTGTGGGAGATTTGGTTATGGAAGAGGTACATCCAAGAGTCTCTGGTTGTATTACTCTGTGGGTGAATCTTGTCAGTGTTTGAGGTCTTTTTTTTTTTTAGATTTTTGTTTGTTTTATTATTGTATTATACTTTATTTATTTATTTATTTAAATTTGACCAGAGAGGAACAGAGAGAGAAAGAAAGTAAGAAAGTGAGCTGTCAGGTCCAGGGCTCGAACCATGGTCTGCCATGTGGGAGTCCAGAGTCCTTAACCACCATGCTACCTGCCAACCCCAAGGTCTTTTTCTTTTTTTTTTTTTTTGGAGAGGTTTTTGCTATAGAGCGCGTGTGCTCACCAGACAGCCAGAGAAACACATCGAGACAGAAAGTGAGAAATCACCCCCCAGAGGGGATGGTCACGCCACAATCCCTTCGCCTCCATTCTCCTCTTGGGATCTTGGGCACACACGCACATGCGCCCGGCGTGAGTTTTAAGCCACCAGGTCTGGGACGCAAACTGCTGTCTACTATGTGGGAGTCCAGCGACATAGCCATTACGCTAACTGCTGGTTCCCCCAACCCCAAGGTCTTTTTCATTTCTGTTATTTCCAGGAGTGTCAAGGATGCCTGTCCTGTTGTTCCTACTGGTATCTGTGATTCCTCTCTGCCATTGTAGCACCTTCATAAGGTGCCACATTAAGGCTAATGGAATCTCTCTTGTTCTTGTTGGTTTTTTACAGGAGTCAAACACAGAGAGAGGGAAGGGGAGAAATCACCCCCAGGGTGGTAGCCACATTGCAGTCATAGTCTCCTCTCAGGAGTTTGGGCATGCACGCACACACGCTCTGAGTGATTTTCAAGTCACCCAGTCCAGGACTCAAACCATAGACAACCATGTGGATCCTGCTGCCTTTACCTCCATACTACCTGCTAGCCCTGTGAATGGAATCTTTTATTCAAATGTTTTGACTAAAGGCAGGACTTCTGCATTTTATCACTAACTTCAACTCAAATAACCTCCTTCCTGAACATTGAGTTTATGTTCCTAAATTCCCCTCGAAATAGAACTAGAATTTAAAAAGATAGAGGACTTTACTTGACATCCTTACCTACCCATTATTTTTAGATGACTAGTTCTTTAGCACAAATTTGCTAACAATCTTTTAATTCTTTTTTAAGTTTTATTAACTTATTTATGGCTTCTGACGAAGGATAAAAATTAAGTAAAATAGGGACCAGCAGATGGCATAATGGTCATGTCGCTGCACTCCTGTAGTAGACCGTGATTCAAGTCCCGGACTCAGTGGCTTAAAACTCACACCAGGCACATGTGCAGACATACCCAAAATCCCAAGAGAAGGGATAACGGCATGGCCATCTCCCCAAGGGATGATTTCTCACTCTCTCTGAGTCTTTCTGGTGAGCACATGTGCCCTATAGCAAAAAAAATCTGAAAAAAAATTTAAAAAGTAAAATAGCTTTTACTACTTACTTTCTATTGTTGTAAAAGCAATAGAATATCTAAATGCAGAGAGGATGACTACCCTTAATCCCATCTTTAGCATATTTAAATCTGTGCCTTGGAGTTTCATATCATTATCATTTATGTATAAGGTCTTTTGATTTAGCATCATACAATATGCACTTTTCTATGTTTGCATTTGCCTAAGTGGCATAAGTATATTAAGACTCACTTTTCCTGAAGCTATGTAACCCCTTTCAATTAAAAAAAAAAATCCTTGTGTGTATCTAACCTATACGTGGCAGTATTTTTTTCAGTTCTCCATGCAGGTGATGGCTATAAATGCTTGTCACCACTCACTGAGAGCCGTGTGACACGTGGTTTCATCATAGAGTCTTTCTTTGTCCGGGGAGGTTCCTCCAACACCAGTCAGTAGCATGTGGGCACATGCTGGTTCTTAGCTTTGTAGAGAACTAAGGTTGTATTCTCCCTCATCCCTGCTGCCGGGGCTGATAGGGACGCAGGAGATACCTTGACCAGGTGAGGAATGACTTTAAGAATCAGAATGAAAACTCAGCTCTTCTACTTTCACTCACTGCTTTGACAACTCTTAATATCCTGAATGTAGTCTGACTTTCTTGCTCGGGGTAGTTGGGAGTATCTGTGAAGTGTATTCAGGGCACTTAATCCTTAACATAGTACAGCTCTTCACTGCAGTAGAACCATTGAAAGGCAGTCCTTGCAGGCATTCACATTGCCATGCTGCATGGAGTCCGGGGACCTACGCTGCTGGGTACATGAAGGAAGGGTGGAGTGAGCACTGGTCCCTCCACCACAGCTGGGGAAGACACTGGTGTGCGGTGCTGCAGCTGGGGAGCGAGGACCCTGTTGCTTCTTGTTACTAAGTTCAGCAGCCCTTTTCAGTTCTTTTGAGAGGATTGGTGGCACCTTCAGGTGGTTGAGAACTGTAAGCAAACTCTTTTCAGCATGTATAGAGTTCGACTTATCAATTCTGTTTTTCTTGATTCTCTAGTTTCTTTCTTTCTTTCTTTCTTTTTTTTTTTTTTTTTGAGAGGTTTTTGCTATAGGGTGTGTGCACTCACCAGAAAGTCAGAGACAGAGAGACAGAAAGTGCTACAATCCCTTCTCCATTCTCTTGGGATCTTGGACATGCACGCACACATGCCCGGCGTGAGTTTAAACCACTGGGTCTGGGACTCAGACTACAGTCGACTACATGGGAGTACAGCAACATAGCCATTATGCCAACTGCTGGTCCCTCTCTAATTTCTTTTTAATACATTATTTCTGTTGTTATTCTAACAGACATAGGAAGAATCGTGAGGCAGCTAGTGAACTTCTGATGAGACTGAAGGACAACCGGGATCTTCAGAAATTCCTGCAAGATTGTCAAGAGGTATGTTGCCCTTAATTTCTCCCTTTCTGGTTTTCAATAACAGCCAGTCTGCTTTTAGCAGAAGAGCCCCTTGAATTGTAAAATTAATGAGTACAGAAATTCACATTATCATGTCATTTGCAGGCGGGAAGGTAATGGCACTTTGTCCGCTTTCCAATTTACAAACTACCACTTAGAATAACTAGATTATTATATAATCTGGAATATTCCAAGCTGTACTGTTCCTTTTTGTTTGTTTGTTTTAAACATTTTTTTTTTGTTTTAAACATTGAATTAGTTCCTCCCTCTCTGCCTTCCCTCTTTCTTTCTTTTTTCCCTTTCTAAATTAGTTTATTTCTTTCATGAACCAGAGAGATAGCAACCCCTCACAGGGCCTCAATACTGCAGTCCCTGTCACTCTAGTCTCAGCCCTGGATCATGCACATGGGTGTGCCCTGAACCTCAGAGAGGTCTCCACATGCAAACCAGGAACCTTCCCCTAGGAATCAACCTTAGGAACATTGTGTTTTACTTCTGTGCTCCTGTCCAGTCCCTCCATTTTTATTAATAACTGAAATAAAATGAGCATAATCTGTCCATCACATAGCTGTATTTTAAGCGTTCACTTCACAACTGTAACTAGTGGCTGCCATACTAGAAAGAACAGACAAAGAACGTTTCCAGAACAGTGTTGTCCTAGAATAGACTGAAACACTGAACCATGTAGTGTTATATTTTAACTCTTCAAAGCAGTGCACCTTTAAGTGATATGGAAGGAAAGCACTAAGAGAAATTGAAACTGGCTACCAAGTAAGAAGCAGAAACGTGAAAAGCACAAATTAAATTTCTTACTCACTGGAGACCCTAAAATACCCATCTTTCAGGCACCTTAAATATGTGTCTAACATGCGAAAAACAGTGATCCTGATTTCAAACACCGAACTTTAACATGTTGCAGAAGTCTGGTGATTCTCATACTAGCTCATGCTCCCCTGGTACATGTACAAACTTTGAAAACCAAAGTATTCTGTCTGCAAGCTACAAGAACAGTGATGAGACTCAGTCCTCTCTAGGTTATTAGAATAAACTCTTTGGAAACAGAGAGAGAGAGAGAAATAGAAGAAGCTGCAGAGACCTTGGGGAATAGGGGCATGGGGAAGGATCAGGTCATGTACTATTAAGAACTTGACTCAAATCATCACAAACACCTTGCATGCAAATATGTAGCTGTGTATTCTTAAAAAAGTGTCTCTATTGAAAGTGTGTTAGAGATGAGAGAACTAGTCCTTTTAGTCTGTTAAAT
This sequence comes from Tupaia belangeri chinensis, assembly GCF_000334495.1. Taxonomy (NCBI): domain Eukaryota; kingdom Metazoa; phylum Chordata; class Mammalia; order Scandentia; family Tupaiidae; genus Tupaia; species Tupaia belangeri. The sequence continues at coordinate 6,277,404 of NW_006160142.1, forward strand.
TGCTGCCTGATTGTGGATCTTACAGTCTATTCCAGCAGCTAAACCTTAAAAAGGAAAGCCCCCAAACTGTATAGGTAGGGTCTGTCAGCTTTAAGCACCACATTGACAAATCTAGGTCTCTGGGGGATTTGCCTGGAGCCAGACAGGCTGAAAACAGGAGTGCCTTTTAGAAGTGACATCCAGGGCTAATAACCCATTTAAATAGGATGCTCACTTAAAAGGGTATTCATGCCCCGACAGGGGCATAGAGAAGAGCAGTGGGCTCTAAAGTTAGCTGTGCAGAGTTGTGTGTTTTCAGTAAAGGCAAGGAGGGGTTATTTTGCAGACTGGGCTGACCTTCCACAGATCAGTGGTCCCTGCCTCAATTTAACCTCAGGCTAACTGGGGGGAGGGAAGAGCATTAGGATTCCATTTTCCTGCTTGTAAAGGGCAAGCTAAGAATTTCATTTACCTAACTGGGGAAGCCCAGGCTAAATCTGAGAAAAAGAATGCTAGGGAATGAGCAGATGAGTCGAGGGGAATCCTTGAGAGAAACCCATTTATATTTGAAATTTCCAGCCCCCTATTTTCCATTCATCATATATACAGATCCATAAATAGAAATGGGTGGGGGGAGAAGCAAGTAGATAAAAAAAAAAAAGATAAAACAATAGTCCTTCCCAGTGGAATCACAGGAAATGGTCAGTCTACGCAGGTCTTTTCATCTTTGTTCCCACTTGCTCTAAATTACCATCCTTGATTACAAGGCGCTCATTCCTTAGCACATGCACATGCCTCCACTGAGTTCCAGGGATCATCAGGCAGGCCCAGGGGGCTCAGCCCTACATGATTTCCCTTCAAAAGTATGCTGGGAAGCTTGGGCTGGGCCTTTTTACGTCTGAGAGATGATTTGCAGGTCCCCTTGTGACTGCTCTGCCAGGTCCTCCCTGGGTTGTCCTTATTCCCTTTGTTCTGCCTTTCTCTCCTTGACCCTCATTAAATGTAGGTTCAGCCCTCGAGGCTGCAGGGGGTCTCCCACACCAGCACATGCCGTCTCTGTGTCCTGACAGAATTCAGAGCAGGTTCGAGGGCTCCAAAATCCTTGGTGTAGAAATACAAGCAAAGGGGGACCAGCAGTTAGCGTAATGACTATGTCACTGGACTCCCACATGGTCGACTGCGGTTGGCGTCCCGGACCCGGTAGCTTAAAACTCACACCGGGCGCGTGTGCGTGTGTGCCCAAGATCCCAAGAGAAGAATGGAGGAGAAGGGACTGCGGCGTGGCCATCCCCTCTGGGAGGTGATTTCTCACTTTCTGTCTCTCTGTCTCTCTCTGTCTGTCTGGCGAGCGCATGCGCCCTATAGCAAAAACCTCTCCAAAAAAAGAAAAGAAAGAAATACAAGCGAAGGGACAATAGGTACTATTCCTTGACTAAAACTTCCCATCATTCGCCCTCATTAAAGTATACCCCTTTAAGCCAGAATCTCTGAGAATGGAGTTTGTGTTTGGACCAGCCCTGTATTTGAAAACCTACCCATGATGCTGGTGGATATGTACAGAGCACCCAGAAGTCCCATTTAATACCTTAACTGGTTTTTGGAGTTGTTCAAGATCCAGGAAATCTAAGGGTTTCTCTCTTTTTCATACTCCCTCATGTGTTAGCTAGAGGAGGGGCGGGTTGTGAGATCTGCCCTTGCTGCCACCCGGTAAACTCCATCTACACGGGAGAGATTATTGCACTAGCAAGTCAGTGGGAATGAGCAGGGACCCCCCTGCTCCCAGGACAGATGGGGATACAAAGAGTACCGTAACCTTTGTGGTATAATTTTAATGTGATGTCTTGAAAAATGATTGAATGGGGACCAGCAGTTAGTGTAATGGCTTTGTCGCTGAACTCCCATGTAGTTGACCATGGTTCGAGCCCCAGACCCAGTGGCTTAAATGCACACCAGGTGTGTGTGCATGCATGTCCAGGATCCCAAGAGGAGAATGGAGAGGGGATAGTGGTGTGGCCATCTCCCGAGGGTATGATTTCTCACTTTCTGTCTCTCTGTCTCTCTATCTTTCTGGCGAGCACACGTGCCCTATGGCAAAAAAAAAAAACTCTACAAAAATGGTTGAATGGTTTAAGATGTATTGCTTTTTGGTTTTATTCTCACACTGCACCTCTTCCTTTTTTGAAACTGATTTTTCTTTTTTCCACAAGCACGGTATATCTTTATGTGTCTGGCCCAGGGATGTGAGCTGAGTACTTTACTTTTAGCTTAGTTCAGTGGTTTTTCTATCTTTTCCCAATCTGCAGAGTGTTCTTTTCTGCAGAGAATGAGTATATCCTTAAGTGACTTTTGTAAATGCCCACAAATAATAACCGTAGCTCTGTTTCCAGAATGCTGAGGAAGGGCTGATGAACTAGCAAGTTCCATAGATCCATTTCATTGTGCCATATCATTATGCTTTCTTTGTAGGATGTTGTGTCCAGCAAAGAGCAGGTTTGTTTATAAGCCTCCAATTTTTATGTAGCACTCACTCTCTTTAAAAAAAAAAAAAAATCCCTCTGACTAGTTGGTTATGAATAGCAAAAACATGTTAATGTCCTTAATATTATAAATAAATAAATGTTTCCGTCATTGAATCAGTGTATGCATAGAATACAAAGAAAAACTTGATAATTTAGCTTCCTTATAACCCTTTGCTCCTTAGATTGAGTGAATGGCTATAAATCAGATTGCATATGAGCAAATAGCTGGAAAATAAGTGATTCTATTAAAGTAGGGAATTTAGTGTCTTTATTGTATAGCAGATCTTTGGTCCTTGATTACAAAGGACTTCTGAGGTTTACTAGCTTTTTTTCTTCATAAAGAACAACATCAAAAAAAATTGCTACCTTTGCATCATTGCTGCCTCCTCCTATTTGCCTATGCGGTAAATAGCCTGAGCAAGGTAGGGGTGGCGTGCGAGAGTTCACCCACATGCATAGCCTCTTGCAGAACAGGTCTCTGTTTAGGCAATTTATGGGGAAGCCTTTCCTTGCAGGATCCCAGACCATGAGTTGAATGGCCTTGTAAAGTTAATTCTCTAAGGGTTTCTATTGACTTTATGTATCATTTCTACACTTTCGGAGATTGAACCTTGAAGAAGTTTCTGGTGCAAATTTGTGGCAGTGTCTGGTATAAAGGCAAGCTTTTCATGGTCACTCAGGAGAAAGGACATGGTGCCTGGAGACATTTGCCTCAGATTTTAGACTGACTCCACAACTCTTTGTGTATCTTCTGCCTGGGTAAACAGAAACCTTTTCCTGGGTTAACACCGTGAATGGGGTGGAATCAGGGCTTTGGTATGGCTAATTGCACGTGGGCAGTCACAAGCTAATTGAGATGAAAGCCAGAAAGAAGTGTGGGGCCAGGGCCTGGTGTTTGGCTGACTCCACCCGAACCTCACAAGAGAACCCCCTTCTCAGATCTGTGAGTGACTGGCAGGCTTTTTGTGGCATCCAGAGTTCAGGTCCAAGTAGACTTGTTGGATCTCAGAATCAAGTCCCATGAAGTGTTCTTGGTCTGAATGGAAGGTCCTTTAGAGGACTAAGGGCTTTAGGAAAAATGGTGAAGGTGACTCAAACTTGAAGGAAACGTGGATAGGGCTTCATTGTTAGCTAGCCCTATAGTGAGCAAATTATTTAAGTTCTTTGGCATTCCCACAGATGCATCCATGAATAGGAGGGATAGATTGGTGTGTTTTTGTTTTTCTGGGATTTTTTAAGTGGAATTTAAAAAGTTAAAAGACTGCCAAATGGAGTAAAAGATAGTCAATCATGATTAATATGGAATGTCTGACACAGGTGTTCGGAAGAGAAGAGAGGTCGTGACTTGGACCGGTTAGAGCAGAATTTTAAAACAAGCCTTTAGGGGGAAAGCTGGCTTAGAGAGCTTTTGTACTTCTGGGTTTGATGTTAGCTATGCAATTTGGAGCAAAGCTCAGGTACAACCTGGATATAATAGAAGCCTGTCATGATGGGTCATGGTTGTCAAGTTAAATATTTGGTTGTCTTTTGCTGTGGAAATGTGCAATGTGCACAGTATGACATAAATACAACCCCTTTCCAGTAAGAAAAAGACTAATGTCTATGATTACAACCTCTGAATCTTTCTGATTTTTTTTTTCCTTAGCTGTCTCTCTGGATCAATGAAAAGATGCTTACAGCCCAGGACATGTCTTATGATGAAGCCAGAAATCTGCACAGTAAATGGTTAAAGCATCAAGCATTTATGGCTGAACTTGCATCCAACAAAGAATGGCTTGACAAAATTGAGAAGGTGAGTTGCAGTGTTTGATGAGAATCCTTCACATCCACCTTGGTGTGAGAGAGGGCATACTCTTTTTGATTTAACATTTTCCAGCACAGTTGAGTCTTATCTAAAGTTGTATATGAAAGTTACACAGCCAGAATAATCCCCTTTCCACTTACCAACTCCTAACTTCAGCCCAGCAGAAGGAGAAAAGCAAAAACTTCGCCCAGTGTGAAATGCCCAGTTTATCTTTGAATGAATGCTGGGCATGTCATTTCTGTTGTGCATCTCACAAGCCACTGCTCCTGAGGAAATCTGAGCCCTGGTTTGGGGTCCCTGCTGTCCTGATCATAATACCTGTGTTGCACTCTGACAGATTTATGAGATACAGTCAAACAGAATTGGAATTTTTCCCTTTTTCTCTGGTGTGGATACTGTGTACTTGGCACTATAGTTGTTCGAATGTATTATTACAGCCCAGGGAACTTCAGTGTGGCATGACCGAACATGGATGTGAAGTTCCCCACCTGCCCTTCTTTCCCTTAACATGTTTTATATTTGTTCAGGCTCTTAACAGTTAAATTAATGTGTTATATGTGGTCCTGGGGCATTGCCCAGAGGTGAAGAAGTCCTGGGTTATTAGCACTAAATGTCTTACTGCTCCAGGTGTACCTTCCAATGTGCAGCACTGACTGCTCAGATCCATACAGGGTGGGTGGGTGGAAGAGGCCATCGTTTTTTGTTTTTTCTCCAAAGAATCAATTTTTTAAATGTATTCTTTTTTTCTTTCTTTCTTTCTTTCTTTTTTTTTTTTTTTTAATTTGGGTGCATGTGCGTGCATGCCCAAGATCCCAAGAGGAAAATGGAGGAGAAGGGATTGTGGCATGGCATCCCCCCATGGGGTAATTTCTCACTTTCTCTCTGTCTCTCTGGCAAGCACAAGTGCCTTGTAGCAAAATTACAAAACACACACACACAAATAAATAAAAATTATATATTGAATTCTGAGGCAACTAAGAATCAGTGTGGCATGGTGGAAATGGTGAACCATGAAGATAGAGGCCTGAGTTTGTATATTTCTCTGCTTGGTGAGACTGGAGAAAGCAATCAGCCTTTCAATTTTCTTGTCAGTAAACAGAGATAAATATTAATATGCTTGACTCATAAGGTCATAGTAATCACTTAAAAAATCATTTATAGCATCAGCTGATGGCATAATGGTTATGTCACTGGACTACCATGTAGTTGACTGCAGTTCAAATCCTAGACCTGGTAGCTTAAACTCACGTCAGGCGCATGTGTTTGTGTGCCCAAGATTCCAAGAGAAGTAGGGATTGTGGCATGGACATCCCCACCCTCGCGGGGGCGTTTTTCCACTTTCTGTCTGTCTGGTGAGCACACACGCCCTATAGTAAAAATCTCTCTATTAAAAAAAAATAATAATAATTTATGTTCATACTACAACACAGATTCATCTTAAGCACCGTAATAAATGAAGTCAGTCACAAAAGATCATATAATGTTTTTTCATGTTCCACCAGAATAGGCATAGAAACAAAAGGCAGTTTATTAGTTGCCAGGGGATAAGGGGGTGGGGGAAATGGAAAGTGACTGCTAATAGGTATAAAGGTTCTTTTCAGAGTAATGAAAATGTTCTAAAAGTAGTGATGTAAGGTGCACAACCCTGAATATGCTAAAAGCCACTGAACTGTACACTTTATAAAGGTGAATACTGTGGTACATGGTTTGTATTTTAATAAATGTAGCACATTGTAGATGTTCATGAATGTTTTTAATGTCTTTTTAAGACTTAACAGCGCAAATCCTAAAGAATGGCTATTCTTTTCTTTTCTTTCTTTTTTTTTTTTTTTAATTTGACCAGAGAGAGAGAGAGAAAGTGAGAAAGCAAACCGCCAGGTCCGGGACTCAAACTGTGGTTGCAATAACGTCATGTGGAAAGACTGTGTGTATAGTATGAAGGGGTAAATGACAGAATCAAATATCTTAGAGTTTTTTCACTGTGACATTTGTTCTCTAGCAATTGCATTTATTTTTTTATAACCACGCTGATTTGTGTTTTCCAGGAAGGAATGCAGCTTATCTCGGAAAAGCCCGAGACAGAAGTCGTGGTGAAGGAGAAACTCACTGGTTTACATAAAATGTGGGAAGTCCTTGAATCTACCACCCAGACCAAGGCCCAGCGGCTCTTTGATGCAAACAAGGCTGAACTCTTCACCCAGAGCTGTGCAGATCTAGACAAATGGCTGCACGGCCTGGAGAGCCAGATTCAATCTGATGACTACGGCAAAGACCTTACCAGTGTCAACATTTTAAATATGAATACATTTTCAAATAGAGCTGCTGAAAAAGCAGCAGGCAAGTAGCCAAGGCAACCGTGTACCTGGGCCTGTTTCTGTTTCACACCTGTGGTCTTTATCGTCTTTACTCTCATCCACCTTTCATGTACAGGCATTTTAACTCAGGAAATGGCTCACTCTGACAGCATCGTGGGACGTTTCTAAAATCAATGAGGAAGACACGACCTTAGTAGACATATGGTTGTCTGTGTATAGGAATACTTTTTTAGAAGTCGTTTTCTTAGTTGATAGGTATTTTCACTAGTTAACAGTTGAGTAAATATTAATTTCATTCAATTCTGCATTTTTCATAAGGAAAGTAATCATATTTGCATACTTTGCTGTATAACATCTAGATATGTGACAGTTACCAGTTTTTCAAGATACTTTATATAATAGATAAAAACAAATCTATCAATTTATTTTATTATTTTTATTGCCAGAAGGCATCTGTTCTTAACAGAAAGATAGTATCCCCCCAACCAACCCCCATTGGGGCGTGGTCATACCACAGTCCTTTTCCTCCATTTCTCCGTTCTGTCATGATTTGGGGTACCCAGGTACCCATACACACATGCCTGGTGTGTTTTTCAAGCTGCCGAGGGTAGGATTCAAACCGTAGTCAGCCATGTGGACTCTAAGCTCCCAATGCACAGTACTTAATGCTGTGCTAAAGGGCCAGCCCTGTTTTGTTTTGTTTGGTTTTGACATCACAGTAGAGCTCTCTAAGGGCAAATGAATTTACTTGAGTTTACAAGAAAACAGCTCCATTAAGCTTGAGAAAGCAAGTCAGTGGCAGGATCTTTCGGTGGCTCCCTGGCTGGCTTTGCGGTTTGCAGTGATTCCCAGGCACAGCAGCTCTGCTCAGGGCTAGTCGTTATAAAGACTGTCTTTGCTGTGTGCTGAGTCAAGCCTTGAGGAAAATGACTGCCTTTGGTTCAGTGATTTGATCACTCCGCTCTTCAGGCTTTTACACATTAGGAGTTTATTCTGTAGGTGGTTTTTAGTCGCAGCTGCTGCCCACTCTGCCTGCAGAAGGAGTCAGTTTATTCCCAGATGTGGACCTCCTTGTCTCTAGGCTGTCATACACTTTCCCAGTGTGGTGTTTCCCAGTGAGACGCCTCTACTTTCACTTTTGTCCATTTTCTTCATTTAAATAAAAACCCAGGATATTTTCAGCTGGTTGTTGTTATTTTACATACTGGGTTATCAGCCTTCTGACTGAAGAAATGGAGGAAAGGTGGTAATGTTGGCTCTCCCCTTTGCCTAAAACAGCTGGAGCATCAAGACTTGATTCCTTTCTGATACTGAAACTGGCTTCTGAATAGGCAAATGCAATTTCTCCTTTCCCTCTAATTATTTCTTTTTCCCCCCTGTCTTTCCTTCTCCAAGTTCCTGAATAAACATGAATATTACTCCCCAGTTTAAAAATCCTAGAAAGGGATATGTTAAAAATAAGCAGATGAACATGCTACTTGGCAATTTGATCATTGTTACAGCCATACTTCTCAGTCTTCCATCTTGGCCAGTGCCCCAAGAAACGATTTATAGGGCTGTGTGTCCTTGGTTCTGAAGTAGACGTTGTTCTGTTTCCCACCCTCAGATGCTGGAGAATCAGATGGAAGTGCGGAAGAAGGAGATCGAAGAGCTCCAGAGCCAAGCCCAGGCCCTGAGTCAGGAGGGGAAGAGCACCGATGAGGTGGACAGCAAGCGCCTCACTGTGCAGACCAAGTTCATGGAGTTGCTGGAGCCTTTGAATGAAAGGAAACACAACCTGCTGGCCTCCAAGGAGATCCACCAGTTCAACAGGGATGTGGAAGACGAGATCGTGAGTTGTGGATCCCCTCGCCTGCCCCAAGCCCATGCTCATTACTGTGGCAAGCTCACCTTGGGTGGAGCTCATGCTCTCAGTGTTCTTAGGGCTCTTTTCTTTGTGCACAAAATTCAGCTTTGTTGTGCTCTCTGATTAGCTAAAGACAGTTTAGGATTTTATGGCCCCTAGAGCAGTGTTTATTAAAAAGAAATAATGAGGTCTCACAGTGAGTCCAACACTGAGCAATGGATTGAGTTTGGAAGACTAACCTTTGCTAGGTGTCTGAGAAGGCAGTCATGCTTCCTCAGGTCCTCCAAGGGGGACTAAACACACGTCATCTCTGAGGTTGCCCCCACTTGCTGTTTTTGTCTGTGTCATGCATTTGTTCTTCTCAGAGGTCCTGACCTCTTACTTAAAATTCTTTCCAGTTGTGGGTTGGAGAGAGGATGCCTTTAGCAACTTCCACAGACCATGGCCACAACCTCCAGACTGTGCAGCTATTAATAAAGAAAAATCAGGTAAGCATTTCTCTTCAGGCTAGCTCAGTCTGATAAATAATTGCTCTGAATTACAAGAGAGAGAATGTGAGAGAACTTTTAAGCCTTGCAATTTCTTCTTGGTCCTAATGACCTGATCTAAACGCCAGGCTGTCACCATTTAGCAAGCCTCTTTGTGTGTTTTCGGCTCCCACATAGACCCTCCAGAAAGAAATCCAGGGGCACCAGCCTCGCATTGATGACATCTTTGAGAGGAGCCAAAACATTGTCACCGACAGCAGCAGCCTCAATGCTGAGGCCATCAGACAGAGGCTGGCTGACCTAAAGCAGCTATGGGGCCTCCTCATCGAGGAGACAGAGAAACGCCACAGGCGGTTGGAGGAGGCACACAAGGCCCAGCAGTACTACTTTGATGCAGCCGAGGCCGAGGCGTGGATGAGTGAGCAGGAGCTGTACATGATGTCAGAGGAGAAGGCCAAGGTGAGAGGAAGCATGAGGCCTCCCTGCCCCAGAAGGGCTACAGAGTCAGACCCCAAACTCATTTTCGCCTAGTGGCTCTGGCTTTATGAACACTAATCTGGATGCCCTTGAGTGTTAAGAGGCCACCATGTTGCTTAAAAGTGTCTTAAATCTGGCTGCTGTTTCCTTTTGACTCCAGATGTTCTTGTCTGAATCCTGGTGTGTCATTAAGACTGGGTTCATCCTGTCATCATTTTTTGTTATTTTTTTTTAGCAGAAATTTACCAGAGTCCTTGTTCTCTATAGGAACACACAGGTGGTGTTGAAGTAATTTGAAAGTACTTTGAGGTTCTGGTTATGCTGTCCTTTGCATACCTGATAGACAGGGAGGAATCGCAGCCAGCCAGCATGCAGTTGGTTTACCTAAGCTTTACGCTGTGCCTCATCGAGGTCCTGGTCACTCCGCTTTGTCCTCAAGTTCATCTTTCTCAGAGGCCTCCCACGGTCCAGTTCATATTGATGCTCTTGGTGTTTCTCTTTCTGATGGTCCTTCTTCTGCCCCTGCCATGCAGCTGGTCTGTCACTCTGTAAGGTGGTCCTAGGCCAGAGGGGACGACTGCCATTGACAGCCCCTCTCTCTGCAGGATGAGCAGAGTGCAGTCTCTATGTTGAAGAAGCACCAGATCTTAGAACAAGCCGTGGAGGACTACGCCGAGACCGTACATCAGCTCTCCAAGACCAGCCGGGCCCTGGTGGCTGACAGCCATCCTGAGAGGTGGGAGTACCCTTTTGTACAGATGAGGCCAAGCTAATCACAGTTCCTCCTGGCAAGGGTCTCTACTAATCACCCACAGAGAAAGTGGCAGCATTCATTGTGGGTTACTGATAAGCTAGGTATTTGGAAGGCATTTTAAAAACAGATCCAGTAGGTTTGTGGTGACTAGAAAGGGTGAACTGTTGTAGTAGGAAATTGTTCTTGTGGGTAAAATACTTCCTGTTGGCCAGGCCTGATTTTGAGAGTCTTGGTGTCATGAGTCAGAAGTGCAGCCCAACTCGCACAGATAGAGGTAATCAGAGCACTTACCCTTGGGTTGAAAAAGTCATCCAGTTTAAGAGAAGTAATTGTTACTTTTAAGAGGGGTAGCAGACAAGAGTAAGTGAACCTATAAAAGAAAATGATATCCTCACCTTCTGATCCTTATATATCAAGTGCTTCACGTGCCCCAGGGGAAAGAAGAGGTGAGTGAGTGTATGGTGTTCATCCACTGTATACCAGGCTCCAGTGTTAATTTCAAGGACAGTCACTTCAGGCCTTCTGTGTAACTGCCCTTTATGATTCAGAAAGGAAAGAAAAGAATTGGCTTCGTGCATTTAGCTGAGGCTGGTTAAGGGAGATGAGGTCAATGGCTGTTTTGTTGCAGACGTGCCTTAAGGTGTTTCTGATGAGGGTTCCCAGGAAAGTTGCTTTCCTAGACTACAGGGATAGGTACCACGTCCTCGACTCTGATTTCTGATTCTGGGCAGAAGTTGGAGGGAGGAGGATGCAGTCTCCTTATGGTAAACCTAGAACTCAAAAAATGCTAGTCCCTGGGCCAGCTGTCCTACCAAGGAGGAGCACACAGTCCACACAGTCCAGAGAAAGTAGAGACCATGCATGCCGGAGGGGATGTAGTGTGTCTCCCTCTGCTGGCATGGTACCTGAGAATGGAAGATGACTCCTGCATTTTGCATTAACTTTGTTTTAATTTGATAGATGGTGCATGTGCCCACTGGAGAGAGAGAGAGTGTGAGGGGGGAAGTGAGAAAGCATTCTCCGTGGGGGAGAGTTATGGTGCTGCCCCTTTTCCATTTCTCCTTTCAGGATTTTGAGCACACATGCACATGCACCTGGCATGTTTTCCAAACCTCTGGGTCCAAGATTCGAAGTGCTCAGTCAGCCATGCGAGATCTAGCCTTCTTAACCACCATGCCACCAGCCAGCCCACACTAACTTCTTTTAGTTGAAGAAAATCCTAACTTGCTAAGCCAGCAGTACAGAGATTGAGAGTCTCCCCTCGTGTTCTTCTGTTCCTCTACCCCCATTCAGGATGACCGTGACCTTAATGATAGTGTTTTGTTTACACATTGCGTGTATATTCCTTGAAATTGGGGTTGGATTTTAGAGTGTTAATTTTTCAGCTAAGCAGGTGAACCAGAAGTTTCTTTGAAAAATCTGGTGTAACATGCCTTTGCCTTTGCCTCCCCTTGAACAAAATGGACATTTAAGGTCTTTTCCCTTCCTGCCTCTCCTGCTCTCTCTCAGCGAGCGCATTAGCATGCGGCAGTCCAAAGTGGATAAGCTGTATGCTGGTCTGAAAGACCTTGCCGAAGAGAGGAGAGGCAAGCTGGACGAGAGGCACAGGCTGTTCCAGCTCAACCGGGAGGTGGACGACCTGGAGCAGTGGATCGCCGAAAGGGAGGTGGTTGCAGGGTCCCATGAGCTGGGGCAGGACTATGAGCACGTCACGGCAAGTACTTGGGGGGGAGCATGGTGGTTGTGCAAGGAACAGTGGGATGGAAGGCTGGTGGCTTCCTTGTCTGTGAGCAGATGGAACGCCCCCAGGCTCAAGTCAAAGCTCAAGTGGTTTCATGGTTTCCCTGGTGTCTTTATCAATAGGAGACTGTGACATAGGTTGATTACACTCTCTGTGCCCCTCTCCCATAGTAAAAGGAGCTGGAGGCAGTGGCTTGCTCTGTTGCAGTGAGGAAGGAGGAACCACGGTTGATAAAAGGCTTTAGAGCTAAGAGTTGTTGCTCTAAGGTCATGCGTGTTACTTCTTACCACCCAGCTAGAGACAGCTTCTGTCCAAAAGAAAGTCATGTGATCAAGAAATGAAATGTTCACAGTGGCCTCAGTGATTTCTTTATGCCTATCCCTGTTTCAGATGTTACAAGAACGATTCCGGGAATTTGCTCGAGACACAGGGAACATTGGACAGGAGCGCGTGGACACGGTCAATCACATGGCAGATGAACTTATCAACTCTGGGCATTCAGATGCTGCCACCATTGCTGAGTGGAAGGATGGTCTCAACGAAGCCTGGGCTGACCTCCTGGAGCTCATCGACACGAGAACACAGATTCTCGCTGCCTCCTATGAACTGCATAAGTTTTACCACGATGCCAAGGAGATCTTTGGGCGCATACAGGACAAACACAAGAAACTCCCTGAGGAGCTCGGGAGAGATCAGAACACAGTGGAGACCTTACAGAGAATGCACACCACATTCGAGCATGACATTCAGGCTCTGGGCACTCAGGTGGGTAGGGAAGCTGCCCAGGGTGTGGGGGTTTTTCACTGCCTAGAGCATCTTTGTGCATCTCTGAGTACCTCTCCGATCCTTGGCTCCTCGAAGAACTGTCCAAGTTAAACACATATGTATGCATCCATGAGCCTGTGTGTACACGTGCACACCCAAATGTAATGCTCCATCCAGGAGAAGCTGCCAGTCCGTAAAGCTCTAAGTTTGCTACGTTTACAAACACTGATAGATGAGCTTTATTAAAATAAAGCCAGTGCACACATAGACATTTGTGAGTTACAGGCTTCAACAAGTGTTTGTATTAAGTTTGCACATCCATCCAAAATAACCCAGTCATTTCCTATCTCCCAGGATCTGAGTTACATATCCGGGAAGAGACAAAACAAGATTCCCACATTTTACTACACCTGGTCCTCTTTCCACAGTACAAAATGGCTAATGCTTTAAAACATTTCAAACATTGTTTGAAAGCTGTTTGACACAGTATTTACAATACCACAATTAGAGTCTAGTGTAGTCACTCTCTAGTTTCCCTTTTGATCTCTGCACAGTTTCTTGTTTAGCCTTAGGGTTTTTTAGTTGAAAAATAAATTATATTCTCTTCCCCTAAAGTCATGATCCTAAAGAAGAGGCCAATTTTATCAACCCTGCATGTGTTACGGTGGAGAGGGGGTTGCTCTTATCTGTTAAGAGTGCATCAACAATCTAGCACAGGGATTAGCAAATTTTTTCTTTTTTTTCTTTTTGTTTTTTGGAGAGGTTTTTGCTATAGGGCGCATGCGCTCGCCAGACAGAGAGACAAAGTGAGAAATCACCCTCCAGGGGGTTTGGCCACACCACAATCCCTTCTCCTCCATTCTCCTCTCGGGATCTTGGGCACGCACACACACATATGCCTGGCGTGAGTTTAAGCTACCAGGTCCAGGACTCAAACCATGGTCGACTACATGGGAGTCCAGCAACATAGCCATGCATCCATGAGCCTGTGTGTACACGTGCACACCCAAATGTAATGCTCCATCCAGGAGAAGCTGCCAGTCCGTAAAGCTCTAAGTTTGCTACGTTTACAAACACTGATAGATGAGCTTTATTAAAATAAAGCCAGTGCACACATAGACATTTGTGAGTTACAGGCTTCAACAAGTGTTTGTATTAAGTTTGCACATCCATCCAAAATAACCCAGTCATTTCCTATCTCCCAGGATCTGAGTTACATATCCGGGAAGAGACAAAACAAGATTCCCACATTTTACTACACCTGGTCCTCTTTCCACAGTACAAAATGGCTAATGCTTTAAAACATTTCAAACATTGTTTGAAAGCTGTTTGACACAGTATTTACAATACCACAATTAGAGTCTAGTGTAGTCACTCTCTAGTTTCCCTTTTGATCTCTGCACAGTTTCTTGTTTAGCCTTAGGGTTTTTTAGTTGAAAAATAAATTATATTCTCTTCCCCTAAAGTCATGATCCTAAAGAAGAGGCCAATTTTATCAACCCTGCATGTGTTACGGTGGAGAGGGGGTTGCTCTTATCTGTTAAGAGTGCATCAACAATCTAGCACAGGGATTAGCAAATTTTTTCTTTTTTTTCTTTTTGTTTTTTGGAGAGGTTTTTGCTATAGGGCGCATGCGCTCGCCAGACAGAGAGACAAAGTGAGAAATCACCCTCCAGGGGGTTTGGCCACACCACAATCCCTTCTCCTCCATTCTCCTCTCGGGATCTTGGGCACGCACACACACATATGCCTGGCGTGAGTTTAAGCTACCAGGTCCAGGACTCAAACCATGGTCGACTACATGGGAGTCCAGCAACATAGCCATTACGCTAACTGCTGGTCCCAGCAAACTTTTTCTGTTAAAGATCCAATGGTAAATATTTTCAGCTCTATGGGACAGCTCTGTTGCAGCTACTCAACTCTGTCCTGGTTGCCTAAAGCAGCCATACCCAGAATGAAAGTGACTGGGCCTGGCTGGGTTCTGGTAAGTCTTCAACAGACCGCCCAGATGTGGCTGTAGGCAGACCCCTGGTGCATCAGCCCCCTGTGCTTTGGTATACTTTGGGACTTGTTCTGTCGAGGGACCATATAGACTGCCATTCTCCTCTCACTTTCCCTTTATTCTTCTTCTTCTTTCAAATCACACTCTATGGCTGTAAGTTTAATTGACCTCTGAAAGCTTCAGTGCTCTGATGTTTTGAGGATTGAGTAAGAGCTCTTTAAATGTTTTCTAATTACTGTTGAATATCAGAAGCTTAAGAAAACTTTTAGGATGCCTAGATATGTAGTTAGGACTTTGATCCACAGGCTCACTGGTACATAGTGACTGAGTGTCCTTTCCCCCATACGTGTGTATCTTTACTGAGGCATTGTCTACATGTATGGTACTACTTAATGTAAAACATGGAAGGAAAATTAAATATAAAATAGCCACAGTTATTATTAGCTTCTGTTGTGAAGACATATTCCCCTCATCCCCAAAGGTGAGAGCTTATTCTTGTTCCACCAATCCCCCTTTTATCAAAAAGTAGAAAATTATGCGTACTGTCTGCACTGGGTTTTTTCTGCTTGTTATTTCTTGGCCTGCTTTTCAGTGAGTACAGAGAGCGCTTCTCATGCTGTTTCATGGCTTCAGAGTTGTCTCTTGTTGGATGCGCCATCGTTAATTTAGTCAATCCCTCCTTGATGAGCATTTACTTTAGTTTCAATCTTTTGCTTTTGCAAAACATACTTCAGTCAATAACATGTGTGTATTTTATTTTCTGTATATGCTAGCATATATGTAGGGGAAACTCCCCCCAAATCAGGTGGGATATGCAGTTATCATTTTCAAGGATGCGGCTCATTTACCTTTTATAGAAACTGCAGCCTGTTAAACTTCTATCAACAAATCAGCTGACTAAGGGATATATCATGAAATGTGCATTTTTTTGCCAACTCACAGATGACAAGTTATATCTCCATGGTGCATCTTTTCATGTTTAAGACCTGTTTATACTCCCACTTTCTCTTCATGCCAATTTTTGTTTTGTTTTGTTTTGGGGGGGGTGATTGTTATAGCTGAAAAAGATACTTCATCAAAAATACATAGATGTAAGTAGAAATGCATTGTTGCACTTAGGGAGTCACCATTTTCACTGTCGGTTTTCAGTTCTGCAGAGTTTTTGTTGAAATTTGACTAGTTCAAGTTTCTCCTCCTTTGACACCATTTGGTTCCTTCATGCACACTGTATGCTGTGTGTGTGTTTTCCAAGTGTGACTGTCCCCTGGTGAGAACTCTCACAGATGATGTATATATTGTATTCAGTGATATCACATAGCAATGGAAAGACATTTTCAAAATGTGTTCTTCATGGTAGTTTCTCATTCACAGTTAAAACACTGCCTAAAGGACCTAGGTATTTATTTTTTGGAATATATCCGGACACATGCCAGTCACACCATCTGTCTAGCTCAGGCCCTCTCTCAAGGACCTTTTCTTTCTTTATTTTTTTTTTTGGGGGGGAGAGATTTTTGCTATAGGG
>NW_006160142.1:6294084-6303026 GCF_000334495.1 Tupaia belangeri chinensis
TTCTTTCTTTATTTTTTTTTTTGGGGGGGAGAGATTTTTGCTATAGGGCGCGCGCGCTCGCCAGAAAGACAGAAAGTGAGAAATCACACTCCAGGGGGGATGACCACACAGCAATCCCTTCTCCTCCGTTCTCCTCCTGAGATCCTGGGCATATACACACATGCGCCCAGCGTGAGTTTAAGCCACCAGGTCCGGGACTCGAACCACAGTCAACTACATGGGAGTCCAGCGACAACCATTATGCTAACCCCTGGTCCCTCCTGAAGACCTTTTCTAAGCTCTCCCGCTAGCATTTCTAGAGTGTTTTCTTTGCTCCATCACTTGTACTAAACTTAATAATGTCGTTCAGTTGATTCATAGGCAGTGACTTGATCTCCCCAGTGAAATCTCGAGAGTCCAGGGCCCCATTCTGACTTCGTGCTCCCATTAGTGCGTAAGCAGAGGGTAACACTTGCAGGGGGTGATAGGGCAATGGTGGGAAGGCCACATGGTACGACTTGGCTCAACTCCCCCATGGCTTTGCAGGTGAGGCAGCTGCAAGAGGATGCGGCCCGCCTACAGGCGGCGTATGCAGGTGACAAGGCCGACGATATCCAGAAGCGTGAGAACGAAGTCCTGGAAGCATGGAAGGCTCTTCTGGATGCCTGTGAGGGCCGCAGGGTGCGGCTGGTGGACACGGGGGACAAGTTCCGCTTCTTCAGCATGGTGCGTGACCTCATGCTCTGGATGGAAGATGTCATCCGGCAGATCGAAGCCCAGGAGAAGCCCAGGTAACAGCCCTAGCATGAGGGAGAAGGAGCTGCTCGAGTTGTCTCATACATACTGTTGCCAAGAATCAAGGACCAATGTTGTCAAGCCTTCCCTGGCTCTCCCTCCACCCCACCTCCTCTTCAACACTCACCCAAACCTTGCTTCCCATAGCTAGAGATCTCAGGCTTCGAGCTGCCACGTACCTTGTGCGTAGCTAACTCCATCTTTGAAGTGAGATGGTTTCCCAAGTTTCTTCCTGTGTCTACTTGTTGCATTAGAAACCAATCTATCTGTTTCCATACACACTAGTAAAGGTGTCAGTTACCCTCAACATCTGCTTTACTGGTGTCCCTGGCGTCTTATTTAATTGCTCTGTGTCTTCCCTTTGGTTTTGTTTCATGCAGTGCAGTAAAAAGAAGTTAATAGATGAATAAGCAGGTACATACATAACCTCTGCCAACTGCCGCCCCCAGTGCAATTGAGAAACGAACTGTGCTGCAATAGAAGAAAACTTTTATTTTTTTAACCTTTCATCTATTAGAGTAGTTGTATCTCCCAGATCAAAGTTAGGAGGTTTCAGTCCTTGAGAAGCTTTCGCAGTTCTGCTAGCTGTTGATTTCTTAAGCTGATTCCCACTCCCAAGTATCCTTCAGATCTGAATAGAAAAACTTTCAGCCACTCTCAGAATATACAGCCTGAACTTCGAGCAGGTCACCGGGATATGATCCAGCACCTGTTACTGCCTCGGTGCCCTCTCGAAGAGAGTTTTTCTCAATTGCATTTCAGAGAAAAGGTTTGAACAGGAATCTGGTTTTTCTCGTACCCACCTAGCAGCCATTTTGAATTATTCAGGCACACCCACCAAGTAAAAGCAGCCTTGTCTTAAATGGTTGTGCAGCAGGTCCTGAATTCTGCTGCCATTGTGCTTCAGCTCCTGTGACCAGCCTGAGCTCAGACCGAGTTAGACTTGAGCAGTTAATGAGGCCCTCAGATTCCTTCAAAACCTATCGATTTATTTGAAAAGCTTACTCTCTTAAAAGAATACATTGTTCATCTGATTTTAGGGATGTATCATCTGTTGAACTATTAATGAATAACCATCAAGGTATCAAAGCTGAAATCGATGCTCGTAATGACAGTTTCACAACCTGCATTGAACTTGGGAAATCCCTGTTAGCAAGAAAACACTACGCATCTGAGGAGGTAGGATATACTGCTTCGCTTTGGGACTAGGGGGTGGGGGGTGGAATTCATTGGGTATAAAGACGTAAAATAACTGTGTGTGTGTGTGTGTGTGTGTGTGTGTATACCTAGAAATACATAATCAGTTACATACACATGTGCACACGTGCATATGCTTACGTGCATTCCAAAACTCACCCTCGCTGTTTTTCCTGTGTGTCTAGCATAGGGTAGGTACGCAAAACTACAGGTCCAGAGCTGGTAAATGTGTGCCACAAAAGACCATTTTCGAAGGCCTCAGGTTGAAAAATGGCCTCTGTCACTTCCTCCATCAGTTCCCCTGGATGCTACCCCATCTCTGTCAATCCGCGTGTGCTCCAGACCAGCTGCTCTTTAGTTAGGTGGTTGCGGTTTGTGGTCAGGGAGATGATAGTAAAAAGTAAATTAGTTCTGCGTGACTCCTTCACAGGAGCAGATGTCCCCTCGAGAGGCCGGGGCTTCGCTCGTTAGCTGCCCCTTTCCTCTCAGCGTGCTTGCTGCAGGGAGCCCCAAACACCAGTGGGATCCAGTGCGTTCTGGGCCTTCTCATGACAGAGCAGCTCTGGGCAGACCCCACCTTCTCAGCCCTGCTGGAAGGGAGCCCTGGGGTTATTTAAGCTGAGCAATGGTCCCTACAGAAAGTATATTTTCTCATAGGAAGGAATCCATCAAGGGAAGGCAAAGAGGATGCCTGCATTCTATCAATAATAAGATGTCTCTGGCTTCCTTCTTTTCATACAGATCAAGGAGAAGTTACTGCAGTTGACAGAAAAGAGAAAAGAAATGATTGACAAGTGGGAAGACCGATGGGAGTGGTTAAGACTGAGTAAGCACACAAAACGCTTTGTTTATCTCGCCGCTCTTTGTGGGTATCTGTGGGAAGCATGCATGTTTATTTTCCTGCTTTAGTTGACGGGATAGTGTCACTTGATTTCGGGACTTTTAATACTTCTTTTTTAATGCTATCTATTTCAACATTTCATGCTAAATATAGCTTTTAGGACACTCCCTGTGGCATATTCATTGTTTCCCATTCCATCGTTGATGTCAGTGTTGTTCATGGGATTTGAGTGTTCTTTAGAGATGACATAGGGATGGCAATTAGGTGTCCCTCTCATGAAGTATTCTCAGGTGGACAGTAGGCCTGATTAAATATTATATTGAGTGTTCTTAGTGGGGGGATTGGTAGCATAACAGAATAAAAACTGACACCTATTAAGGTTTTGCAGAGACCGAGGTATTGTTTTAAGTATTTCTTTTGTGTTTTTCTGTTTACTTTCCACAGTGACCTTGTGAGTTAATTTCTATTTTTAGTCCTCATTTTATAAAGGAATATGTGAATCAACATAGGATTTATAATGGGTAGAGGATTTCTTTAAAAGAATTATTTAATTAATTTGATTTATGAATCATTAGTAGTTTTTTTTTAATTTGCTGTAGAGCATGTTACATGTGTGAGAGAGAAAGAAAGTGAGAAAGCGAGCCTCTAGATCTGGGATTCAAACCATAGTTGACCATGTGGGAGTCCAGCATATTAACTACCATGTCACCTGTTGGCCCCTCTAATGGATAGCATTGGCAGTAACATTTCACTATTAGCATAAACACTAACAGAAGGCTGATCCAATCATGACATAGCATATTTTGCCACTCCATATGGAAGGCCTGTCCTTATATTCTAGCCCCATTCATACACCCTGTGGGTGCTCATTAGAAGCTGAAGCCATACTGCCTGTCCTGCAAGATGTGTGGATGACCTAGAGAAGGCAAACCTGTGGGACCCTCCTTAGAAATTCCACATTTGACCATTCTTTGCATGAGCATTTGGTCTGGAGCAGTTTCACTCACTTCAGTGAAACCCATATCACACACGGCGGTCTGGACATCAGGTGTACACCACCCAGTGGCGATCTGTACACCCAGTGGCGATCTGCACCATCTTCACCTTGAGGAGCTGACACGTCCCTAGTGCAGAAGTAGCATCTTCTCCATGTGGCAGTTGGGGGGCGCTGAGGTGCTCACAGGAGACAGCGGCCTGTTCCTGCAACACTAATGCTGCCCACAGTCCATTTAAAATGTGCTAGTGTACTTTCCTGTTAGAACAGTACTCTTGGTGTGTACACGTTGTGAACCTGAGCAGCCCCAGGCATCACTACACAGCACTGTGGAGATGGGTGTTAGCAGCAGTGTGAGGTCGAGTGGCGCAGTGGTCCTTATCACATGGCGGAGCACAGTGGGACACCACAGAGGTCTTACTCTGCCCCTACGTTCTGTGCTGCTCCCATATCCCCTCCCTCTCAGCCGCCCAAAAGAAACTACCGCCACTCAAAGGGTGCCTTCCAAGTGGCTGCTCCATCGACGTGGTGAGCTGTGTGTCGATGGTGGGTTCCTTCAGGGCTTTGTGGGCTTATCTCACTGAAGTAGGGCTGAGGGAACAGAATACACACTCTAGACCTGCGCTGGCTGATACTATTGCTTCCAAGATGTGCAGTATGCCCTGAAGTATAAAATGCACACCAGATTGAGGGAAAAATGTAACAGAGCTGAATAAGTTTTATACCAGTAACATGTTGAAATGATCATTTTTTTATATATCAAGCTAAATAAAATAACAAGATTAAATCCTCCATCTTTAATGTGGCCATCAGGAAGGGTAAAGTTGTGGATGTGGCTGACATTATGTTTATGTTGGGCTGTGCTGACCCAGAGCAGTGGACTGGTGGTGCAGATAGTTGCCACTAGAGGGTAGCAATGCCTGCAAATGAGTCCACTCTGCTGGCCACACCCACTCACTTACTCTTGGTACCCTGTAGTTTTGGAGGTCCATCAATTCTCAAGAGATGCCAGCGTTGCCGAGGCCTGGCTGCTCGGACAGGAGCCATACCTATCCAGCCGAGAGATAGGCCAGAGCGTGGACGAGGTGGAGAAGCTCATCAAGCGCCACGAGGCATTTGAAAAGTCTGCAGCAACCTGGGATGAGAGGTTCTCCGCCCTGGAAAGGCTGACGACAGTAAGTGGCCTCCAGATGCTGGGGGGCTTTGCCTATCATCCCTCATGGGTGATCTTTTCTTCTGCTTGCCTGGCAGGCCATACACAGTGGCTTGAGTTTTGCAAGCAGCAAATATCTTCTTGCTCTCTTGGAACAGGGCTGCTACTGCCTTTGTCACCTCCTAGGCTTCTAGGTTTATGATCAAGAATAATAACTTCCTGCCTGGGAATTGTATTGGTGGCATTTGTTTTTCTCTTTTGATCTGCCTTTTTCCCCATATCTCAGCTTTGGTTTCATGGGGCACGTCCTTAAAATTTTCTTCAGAACTTCAGAATTGAGATTCTCGTCAAGTAGTAGCTCGATCCTAGGCCGCTGTAAATTCCCATTCCTTATGATCTCTGCTGCCAGCATAAAGGCTTTAGTTAGGTTCGTGCATGCATGTTTCTTCGCCCAAGACTTTTGCACTGCTAGTAGAAAATATCCTTTACAGTATTTTATCAAAAATAGTGCTTTATCTGATTTCTACAGTTCTAGGGATTTAAAATGTGCTAGTGTACTTTCCTGTTAGAACAATATTCTTGGTGTGTGCGTGTTTCTTGTGAATTGACTTGTTTTCAGTTAGACTTTACTGTAGCTTGAAAAACAAAAAGAATTATTTATTTAATTCCATTTGTTGTTGTTATTTTTTAATGTGACCAGATAGAGAGAGAAAGGGAAAGCTTGAAAGCAAGCCGCCAGGTCCGGGACTCAAACCACATTCAGCCATGTGGGAATCCAGCACCTTTACCACCTGCCACTTGCTGGCCCCTTCTGTAGCTTTTTAATATGTTACTTGGGTTTGGGCTGAACACAGATCCCAACCGTAGTGTGCCTGACTTCCTTGAGAATCACTGCCAGCCCTGAACCTGGTGTTTGTCCATGTTCTCACAGGGAGTCCAGCTTGGACCTTCAGGTTTGAGGGCTTTCCTCCTCATCACGTTTGGGAGCTGCATGTTACTTTAGAGCATAGACCCAGTCTTCAGGGGCATACAGGCAACTCACAGGAATACTGCCAGCCCCAGCTTAGACCTTCATTTCCTGTAGCTGTGGGTTGTAGCTGCAGTTCTTAGGAACCTAATGCCATCTTGCTCTGAATGTTGGGACTTCCAGTTGTCCATTACGATTCAGTGTAAAAGGCTGGACAGGAGGACCTCCTGGGTTCCTAGAACCCTTTCCCATAGGAGTTTGGGACCTCACTGAACATCACCCTGTCCTTCCTCAGTTGGAGTTACTGGAAGTGCGCAGACAGCAAGAGGAGGAAGAGAGGAAGAGGAGGCCGCCTTCTCCGGAGCCAAGCACAAAGCTTTCCGAGGAGGCCGAGTCCCAGCAGCAGTGGTGAGTCGCAGGACATCAGGGGGCGGGAGTCTTAGCTTTGGTGGCAGGTGAGATTTTACAGAGCATCACTTGTGAGTCTGCCTTTGCTGGGCCTACCCATGTACCTTTGTTAATTATTTCCATAGATTGTTTAGAATCTACTGCCACCTGTGAAAAGTACTTTGAGGACAGAGGCTCGTCCACAGTCACTTAGCTATCTAGGTGACAGAGTGAAGTGTAGACAGTGCCCTTTCTGATGTCCATGTGCGCACACATGTGAACACACACATACATATTCAGAACTTCCATGATTAAGTGGATGGAGTGAAGCACCCCAATTTCAAGCTAGTGGTTTGGTGCTGATCCTTTTTGAAAGTTCTGGGTGACTTTACATTAAGGGTAAAAAGGGTTCTCTGTTTCCCAAAGACTAATAATTTGCTGTAGTGAGGACTCTGTAACCTTTATCGCTGCCTTTGCTATAGAGTGGAGGTGGGGCATTCCTTAGACTTATTGTCTATCTAGAGTCTCTTTGGAAGTTTCAAAATTTTTAAAAATTATATTATGTGAAAGAGGGTTGCTTATGTTTGTCCAAGAGAAAGCTTATAATAAGATTGAATGATGTTCTCTCCCACCCTCTCTTATTTTTCTCTTTCTCCTCTTCTTTTTGTCCCTTCCCTTTCTTCCTCTTCCCTCTTCTATCTTTTTGCCCTTCACCCAACAGGGATACATCAAAAGGAGAGCAAGTTTCCCAGAATGGTTTGCCGGCTGAACAGGGATCTCCACGGGTTAGTTACCGCTCTCAAACCTACCAAAACTACAAAAACTTTAATAGCAGACGGACAGCCAGTGACCAGCCATGGTCTGGACTGTGAAGTTCACTACCATTTATCAAGAAACACTCTTACAAATCCTGTTGGTTTTGACTTTTTGGCTTCCACTTCACCCAAAGTGTTAAAATTTTAACTTAATTCATAGCCTTCCTTGGATTCATATCTGTTTGCGTTTAATTCATGTTTGAGTCTTTTAACTGATGGATGTTTGGTTACCTTAACTCGGCATACTTTTTTGTTTATTTATTGTGAGCTTTTTACTTTATTAAGATTTTACAGCGAAACCCTTACTTGAGTAATTGAAATTAAATGAGATTACAGCATAATGAAGAAGAAAACTAGAATCTGAACAGGTACGACACATCCAGTGTATACTAACAGGGCACAGTCCACTGTTGTAGCCCCCTCTACAGATGCTATTAACCTGCACTAGGTCATGAGTAACTAGCAAAGCCAGTAGCTGAGGGAGGAGACGTTCATATACTGAGATCAGAACCTACAGTCAGCTGTGTAACATTCCATGAAGGATACATTCACTTGTTTAAGATGACAAAAAAAAAGGTGGGGAGGGCTATATCTACCTGGAAACCTGTTTTAATTTTTGAGGTAGAATCCCCAATGTTTCAAGACCCTCGGGTCATTTATTACTTTCTACAAACAGTTCTTCCCATCCTTTTTCTGCCAAGTCTTGAACTGAGAACTGGAAGCTGACCTGCAGCAGACTGCAGTGGCCTCGGGAATAGAGTGCCCACTGCCTGCTGGCTCCACCTCTGTCTTACCACCGGGATTCAGGATGTGGCAGGTGACAGCAGTTCTCAACGTGTTTTGGAAGCCTGCTTACCAGGCTTCCAGGCCTTCCCATTCAGTCAGTGACTTCGGGGTGTCAAACTGTTTTAATTTTTCAAACGAATGGAACAAAAGCCATGTGGTTCATCCTGATTACTTGAATGATGCGCTTGGTGGACCGTGCCTGGGAGCACTTGCTTGCCCCCTGGCTTCAGAAGTCATTTTCGTGTCTCTGTAGACAGAAACTCCATTGTATGTCTCAAATGACTCTTACGATTCGTAGTTCATTTCCTCGAGACTTTTTGTTCTCTAGTAAAGAGTATTTTATAACAACATTTATCAGTTACCAGCAGAGACTGAAAATGTTTTAACAGAAATCCTTTTCCTTAGGAGTCAAAGCTGATGAGAGGGGATTTCCTGGTACTGATAATAACAAAACCAAACCAAACCCATATTACAGCAACGCCTTGAGAGACATTCACTTGCTCATTTGCCATATGTAGCTGTGTTAGTGGAATCAGAAGCCTGTTTTGATATGTGTTCTCCATGAGTTAAGTCTGATTTGTCTTTTCATTTCATGATGCATGTCTTTTTTTTCTTTTGTCAGGATAACATCATATAGCATCTTGTTTGTTTTTTCTTATCTCTATGTACATATCTATCTACTTGTGACCGTAGATGGGTATATAGATAGATGCCAAGCTTCTTATGTTCTGGGGGTAGTGTGCACCATTATTGGGTCTCTGCCTTAAACACACCAAAACTCATTTTAGCAGAACTGCAGCCTTGCCTGTGGTCCCTAGAGAGCCCTGACGTGTTTCTGGCTCTGGATTACATTATATGTGTCATTGATCTATATGTATATATGTGACGTTTCCATATATATATATATATATATGTGTTTGTGTGTGTGTGTGTTTAAATTTTGTATCATCAGGACTGATACCCAATTTTATGCTTTTTGTATTCAGAAGATCAAAGCAAAAAAAAAAAAACAAAAGAAACACATAAGC
>NW_006160142.1:6305211-6314880 GCF_000334495.1 Tupaia belangeri chinensis
CGATTCGTAGTTCATTTCCTCGAGACTTTTTGTTCTCTAGTAAAGAGTCTTTTATGACAACATTTATCAGTTACCAGCAGAGACTGAAAATGTTTTAACAGAAATCCTTTTCCTTAGGAGTCAAAGCTGATGAGAGGGGATTTCCTGGTACTGATAATAACAAAACCAAACCAAACCCATATTACAGCAACGCCTTGAGAGACATTCACTTGCTCATTTGCCATATGTAGCTGTGTTAGTGGAATCAGAAGCCTGTTTTGATATGTGTTCTCCATGAGTTAAGTCTGATTTGTCTTTTCATTTCATGATGCATGTCTTTTTTTTCTTTTGTCAGGATAACATCATATAGCATCTTGTTTGTTTTTTCTTATCTCTATGTACATATCTATCTACTTGTGACCGTAGATGGGTATATAGATAGATGCCAAGCTTCTTATGTTCTGGGGGTAGTGTGCACCATTATTGGGTCTCTGCCTTAAACACACCAAAACTCATTTTAGCAGAACTGCAGCCTTGCCTGTGGTCCCTAGAGAGCCCTGACGTGTTTCTGGCTCTGGATTACATTATATGTGTCATTGATCTATATGTATATATGTGACGTTTCCATATATATATATATATATATATGTGTTTGTGTGTGTGTGTGTTTAAATTTTGTATCATCAGGACTGATACCCAATTTTATGCTTTTTGTATTCAGAAGATCAAAGCAAAAAAAAAAAACCAAAAGAAACACATAAGCACATGCAAAAGAAGTGCTATGATGCTTTTGGCATTTGATCTCAAGCCTGTTTTTATCTAGATTTTTAAACTGTAGCTTACTGGAACAAATTTTTAATTACAATTGGATTGTGTAGTAGAAGAAAAATCTTTTTTATTCTTTTGAGTGATGGTGCAGAGACTCAAGTTAATGAACTTGAAAATAGTGTTGCTTCATGCACTTTGAAAACCAATCAGGTGTTTCCTGTGCTACTACTTGTCACGTCGCATTCATGTTCACCTCCTGATTTAAGTACCTAAGATGTGCCCAGCCACTAAAGCACTCTGGACTAATCGCTAAAGAGAAGCAACGTGGGCGGGGGTGGGGTGTATTCACATGTATCCACTGTTTGATCATAGCACTACGATTTGCTTTTGATGTTTGTCTCTAGTGGTGTGTTGTCTGTTGGCATGCTTAAAGCACATGTCCATTAAAATTCATTTTGTTCCTTTTATTTTCCTTGTTTTCTTGGTTAGTGATTTATTTGCATAAACATTAATTATCTTTGCATACTGGTTTGGGGTTTTCTCTTTCCTTCTAACTCGAAAGAAAAAATTTTTGCTGCAGAATTTCCCTCAGAAGAGGCTTCCCTGGCCTTCACCTGCCTTGAAGTCTGACTAAGTATGACAAATTTTAGCATTTTTCAAGTAAACAGCTCTCTATCCAGGTCATTGCTATCACTAGCAGTTTCCAAGTCCAACCTGCAGCACTAAATTTTTTTTTAACCTGGTTTCTGTACATACTAACCCCGTGTCTCTCTGGACTCACACCTGGCTCAGGCCTTCCAGACCAAACTCACACTTTTTCCTCATTAGAAATCTCCCAAAATCTCACACCAGAAGAGATTTGTCAATGTGTTAAAATCCACCCACATTCTTTGACTCAGGGACTTTTTGTTTTGTTTTGGTTGATATTTCCCCTCCCACAACTCTCCTTTGAAAGAGAAAAGAGAGAGATGTAAAAAGCCTGTTGTTCACAGTCACTGTAAGCTCTCCCAGGGCAGTCACCTGCACGGGACCCCACCCCTAGGATATCTTTCCTCCCTCAACATCCATTTTCCACATTGTGAAGAAGTTAAAGTTTTCCAACCAAAAACACCACAAATTACATAGCCTCTCATCTCAGCCTGCTGCTGATCGGTTTACGGAGACAAACATAAACCTGATTCTTCTCCCTGCTCTAGTTTCCACCAGCCTTTTCACCAAAGAATTCATTTTATTGAAAATCAAGCACTGGGCCCAGTCATTTATATAGGCTCCGAGTTAGAGATCTAGTTCCCGAGAGTTGATAGGTGTGAGTGTTCAAGGGTGGTGGCCAGTCTGCCGTTCATCCTGTCAAGGTGGTTGTTGCTTAATTTGGTGTCACTTCACTTTGGTTCTGGGCAACAGTGGTGGGGGACGTATCTAATGAGCGTGCCATTGACACCTCCATGTTTGTCCGTGTACGAGGGGTGCAGGTTGTCTGTAATCCACTAAAGCGCCGGCCACACCCAGCTTTAGTAACTCGCTAATCCCACACCCTGGGTGTATCAGCCAGGGCTGCTGCAGTTAATGGCACACAGGTGACAGTACACAGGCTGAAAGCGATAATGAATCAAGACCCTACTACATTTCCAAAGCCGAAAAGCCATGAGGGTTACAATTTAAATGAGCTTGGGAAGGAACAGCTCCCGAAGACGTCTCCAGCCTGAAGGGTCAGAGCCGCTGGAAGCCCGGCTGTCCCTGGGCTTTCTCGTCTCAGTGCAGCAAGGCACCGTGATCCACCAACCCGTGATGGGGAAGGCCCTGGTTCTGTCTTTGTTTGGGGGTAAATAGCTGTGTGGTGTGAGTGACTGTGATTGGCTTTTCCAGCTCCTTTAACACAAACTACAACCCACTCACGATACGACTTCGGCAGATGTGGTTCAGTTGATGTTTGTCGACTTGCCTCATTTCCTTCCAGCTCTTAAGTTCCAAAGTCTAACTGGGATGGTAGATGCGAGCTGCATGATTGTCGTCCTAATTTCTGCATGTGTTTATGACGATGTGGGGGTGGGGGGAGAGCAGAGAGCATTTTCAGAAGCCAGAGGTCTTTTCTAGTCTGATTTTGGGGGAATGCTGTGTAGTTCTGATGGAGTTGTCTATCAATCTGTTTGTGAATGCCCTTCTGCTTAAACTTCCAGCCCTTCTGGTGGGATCTTTGGTTGTAAGGTGGCTGCTGTATAACGTCCACTCTCATATTTAATATGTGTGATTGTTACCGTTGTCCTTTTGTTTCAAAGTAACCATTAAGAGCAGATGATCTGAGTCATATTAGAGAAATGATTGATCAGAGGAGTAGAGTGCAGTAAAACTGACACTGGCATTTCGCTTTTCTCATCTCCCTGTAAATGGGCGGGTATTAATCCATCCCACCTTCTAATGTCCTTGATGTCCAGCTGGCTTTGTGGGGTGTGCAATGGTTTTACTGTACTGCCTCGATCTGTGCCAGGCATTTATACACAGCCACGTGTGCGAGTCAGAGCGTATGTGGTCACCCCCGGGGCTCACAGGGTTAGCTGAATGGCCTCTCCGCTGTCCCTAGATGGCAGAAACGGCGGACACAAGTGAAATGGTCAATGGCGCTGCAGAACAGAGGACAAGCTCGAAAGAGTCCAGCCCCATCCCCTCCCCCACCTCTGACCGCAAAGCCAAGACTGCTCTCCCGGCCCAGAGTGCCGCCACCTTACCGGCCAGAACCCAGGAGGTGCCTTCGGCCCAGATGGAAGGCTTCCTGAATCGGAAGCACGAGTGGGAGGCCCACAATAAGAAAGCCTCGAGCAGGTAACAGCAGCAGGGCTGACGCAGCCGCTGGGGAGTTCGAGGACCCGGCGGGCCACTCTTGAGTTGGAAGAGACACGTTTGCTCACGTAGGCTCATTCACTCTTACTTCTTGGGTGTTTGTTCTTCTCAGGATGGGTGTGGGAAAGCCTGAGTAGAGTGCTTCTGCGTCACTGAGAGAGGGAAGGGCTAAGCAGTGGGAGGAGCCGAAGGGGCCATAGCCGTTCATCCCGGAAAGTCTCTGCTAGACTGAGACTGAGGATTCCTCCCCAGGACTCCTCATGGGATTTTATATATATATAAAATTATATATATAATATATATTATATATATATATAATTTTCCATGGCCTTGTCTCCCTATCAGTCTTTATATTCATTATTTCATAATAGCCCTAATTTCATTATTTAACAGTGAGGGAACGGGATACTCTGAGAGTCTAGGAAAGCTTACTCCCTATGGAAACCTACTAAGTGGGAAAACTCAGGCCTGACTCCGAAGCTCCTGTTGTATGCCTAGCCAAACTGCATGGGACACCGTGTGCAGTTAGTTGTGCACTACACAGGGGAATGTACCATGTTGGGGGTTGCCATTCACGTTGAGGACAGCACAGATGTATGCATTAATACAGGCAGGTATTTCAATCAAGTTAGTATATTATAAAAGTTTTCATGTCATGGAAGGAAGGCCACCTTATTTCAGTTCACTTAAAGGTATCATAAATACTGATGGTCCTTGACCTGCCTTGCCGTCAAGGTACCGTGCCGCGGGAGAGAGCATAGGCTGGAGGAGCTCCTAGGAAGGCAGGCATACTCCAGACAAGGCACCTGGCCTGTACCCCATTACCAGAGGGGGTACTCAAGCAGCAAGTACTAAATGTCGATAACATCTTCCCCATCAGAGCCAAGAGGACTGTTATGGAGTAGAAAAAGGCGACGTGTTTGTCCCCAATTCAGAGAGAGCTGTAGCTCTCAACCCCCTGCCGCTGTAGCAACGTGTGCCCCGTCCTAGGCGTCTCCATGGAGGGCTTTGGGGCTGTGCTTTAGAGTTAGCAGAATCCAGGCAGGGTTTCCAATGAGGGCTGCAGCCCACTGGGTGAAGGTCGTTTTCAGGCTCTTAGTTCCGGGGCAGCCCCTGACCTTCCTTTCTCTCCTGCTTAGGTCCTGGCACAATGTTTACTGTGTCATTAACAATCAAGAAATGGGTTTCTATAAGGATGCAAAGACCGCCGCATCTGGAATTCCCTACCACAGTGAGGTCCCTGTGAGTTTGAAAGAAGCCGTCTGTGAAGTGGCCCTTGACTACAAAAAGAAGAAACACGTGTTCAAACTAAGGTGAGCGTTGCTGACGTGTGTGGCTGCCGGGGAGTGGACAGTTTTTATTTTTGCTGTCTAGGTTGGTTTTCCTTTTTTTTCTTAGATTTTTGCTATTGGGTATGTGCACGCATCAGAGAGACAGAAAGTGAGAAATTACCCTCCGGGGGGATGGTCATGCCTCAGTCCCTTCTCCTCCATTCTCCTCTTGGGATTTTTGGCACACATGCACATGTGCCTGGTTTGAGTCTTAACCCGCCAGGTCCAGGACTTGAGGCAGAGTTAACTACGTGTATATATATATAATTTTCCATGGCCTTGTCTCCCTATCAGTCTTTATATTCATTATTTCATAATAGCCCTAATTTCATTATTTAACAGTGAGGGAACGGGATACTCTGAGAGTCTAGGAAAGCTTACTCCCTATGGAAACCTACTAAGTGGGAAAACTCAGGCCTGACTCCGAAGCTCCTGTTGTATGCCTAGCCAAACTGCATGGGACACCGTGTGCAGTTAGTTGTGCACTACACAGGGGAATGTACCATGTTGGGGGTTGCCATTCACGTTGAGGACAGCACAGATGTATGCATTAATACAGGCAGGTATTTCAATCAAGTTAGTATATTATAAAAGTTTTCATGTCATGGAAGGAAGGCCACCTTATTTCAGTTCACTTAAAGGTATCATAAATACTGATGGTCCTTGACCTGCCTTGCCGTCAAGGTACCGTGCCGCGGGAGAGAGCATAGGCTGGAGGAGCTCCTAGGAAGGCAGGCATACTCCAGACAAGGCACCTGGCCTGTACCCCATTACCAGAGGGGGTACTCAAGCAGCAAGTACTAAATGTCGATAACATCTTCCCCATCAGAGCCAAGAGGACTGTTATGGAGTAGAAAAAGGCGACGTGTTTGTCCCCAATTCAGAGAGAGCTGTAGCTCTCAACCCCCTGCCGCTGTAGCAACGTGTGCCCCGTCCTAGGCGTCTCCATGGAGGGCTTTGGGGCTGTGCTTTAGAGTTAGCAGAATCCAGGCAGGGTTTCCAATGAGGGCTGCAGCCCACTGGGTGAAGGTCGTTTTCAGGCTCTTAGTTCCGGGGCAGCCCCTGACCTTCCTTTCTCTCCTGCTTAGGTCCTGGCACAATGTTTACTGTGTCATTAACAATCAAGAAATGGGTTTCTATAAGGATGCAAAGACCGCCGCATCTGGAATTCCCTACCACAGTGAGGTCCCTGTGAGTTTGAAAGAAGCCGTCTGTGAAGTGGCCCTTGACTACAAAAAGAAGAAACACGTGTTCAAACTAAGGTGAGCGTTGCTGACGTGTGTGGCTGCCGGGGAGTGGACAGTTTTTATTTTTGCTGTCTAGGTTGGTTTTCCTTTTTTTTCTTAGATTTTTGCTATTGGGTATGTGCACGCATCAGAGAGACAGAGAGTGAGAAATTACCCTCCGGGGGGATGGTCATGCCTCAGTCCCTTCTCCTCCATTCTCCTCTTGGGATTTTTGGCACACATGCACATGTGCCTGGTTTGAGTCTTAACCCGCCAGGTCCAGGACTTGAGGCAGAGTTAACTACGTGGGAGTCCAGCAATATAACCATTACACCATCTGCTGGTCCCTGGGCTGGTTTTCTTAGATACTGTGATCACTCACTTCTCAATTCTGCCATTATTTTAAGTCCCAATAAAGTGGAAAACCAGATAGGCACATATCTTGGTTAGGATCGCTGGGCTCTCCAAGGCCTGAGGCCCCGCCACCACCTCTCTGTGGTTAACAGCTCAGCTGAGCTTCGAAGGAGAAGAAGCGTTTGTTGTTGTAGCTGGGAACTCACTATTCCTTGAACCTTAAGGTGAGCTGTTCACATTTCATAGTTTTCAGGAAGCTGAGAGAAAGAGTTTTCCATCTTTTTGGCTTATCCAGACTCAGGAGGTGAAATTCTTCACTCCTGAGTTGTCTGGAGATGGTCGTGTGAGTCATCCTGGAGTCAGATAGAGACAAACAGGAAACGCTTGGGTGGAGCTGTGCCTGTCCTCCCTGATTCCTGACGAATGTTCCAGCTGTCCTGGGACCACCTTGTTCCAAATGTCTTTACCCTGGAGGACACACACACCTTCCTGCAGAGAGGATTTAGGCTCAGGAGTTCTCATCCTTGGCAATAGAGAGAAAAGTCGTTAATCTTTGAAGCGTAAAAAGTAAACATTTTGGCGGTTAGACCACTAGTTGGTCTGCTCTGTTACTCTGGGATCTGAAGTTTGGTGTGTGTTGTGGATTCCGCTGAGGACTGCAAAGGAGAGAGCTTCATGTGTGTCTTTCGAGCTCTGCGGATGAACAAGGCAGGCTCTTTGGGCCTTGGGACCCTTGAGGTTTCATAGACACAGGCGCAGGTGCCGGCTCCTTGGCTGCTGCCCCTTTGTGTTCCCTGATGTGACTCAGACATCACTGTTGGCCAAGGGCGGCTACCCTCCGCCCCACCGGCAGCTCCCACTTGCCCTTGTCAGCAGTAGAGTGAGTGACTGATCCTCGGCCTGCAGACCTCGGTGCCACACTGTCTTCACACGTGTCATTTCTTTCATTCTGAAACATACACGAGAAGAAAAATCTAGAAGACCTGTTCTGTATGCCTATTCAGAAACTGTAGAATTTGCAGGTATACAGACTATAGCTCAATAGCAGAGTTTTTTTGTTTGTTTTTTTTGTTTTTGTTTTGTTTTGTTTTGCTATAGAGCACATGCACTTGCCAGAGAGAGACAGAAAACGAGAAATCACCCCCTGGGAAGGATGGCCACGCCGCAATCCTTTCTCCGTTATTCTCTCGGGATCTTGGGCACACACGCACACATGCTGAGCCTGAGTTTCAGCCACCAGGTCTGGGACTCGAACAGCAGTTGACTACATGGGAGTCCAGTAATGTAGCCATTACGCCAACTGCTGGTCCCCAGTAGCAGAACTTTTAAAGAGCGCATCTTTTTTTTTATTTTGGGTTTTTGTTTTTTGGGTTTTTTTTAATGTCAGAAGATGTGTAAGCCCCCCAGGGAGAGGGAGCAAGCACCCGCCCCCCCAACAGAGTAAGGTCACATTGCAGTCCCTTCTCCGTTTCTTCATCCTGTCAGGAATTGAGACACAGATGCACATGCCTGTTTTAAGACACTGGAGCCAGAATTCAAATTGTGTCAGCCATGTGAGATCCAGCTCCATTAACCACCAGCCTACTAGGCTGGTCCCAGAGCTCATCATTTTTAAAGAGCTTTCTCTTTTTTTTTTGAGAGATTTTCACTGTAGGGCGCGTGCACTCGCCAGACAGACAGAGAGAGACATAGAGACAGAAAGCGAGAAATTACCCCCCAGGGGGGATGGTCACGCCGCAATCCCTTCTCCTCCATTCTCCTCTCGGGATCCTGGGCACGCACGCACACACGCCCGGCGTGAGTTTTAAGCCACCAGGTCCGGGACACGAACCGCGGTCGACTACGTGGGAGTCCAGCGACATAGCCATTACGCTAACTGCTGGTTCACAAAGAGCTTTCTCTTGAATGCAGTTAACCCAGTCATCCAAGTAGCATGTGCCATAACAAAGCTAGATGTTTTGTTCAAGGCTTTTTCAATCCTGCCAGTGGACGGAGCACCGAGTTGCCCATGTATGTTGATGATATTAGCCCAGTCAGGTCCCCAGACGTGGTGGTGGTGCGTGCAGGGCTCTGGTGGTCGTTTCTGGTATGATTTGTGATTCCTGTGGCCAGCTTATGTCCCACCTGTGGATACAAGGTGTGGGGGTGGTTTTATTTTTCTGAAGCTAAATTGTGACTGACTTTTCCTTGAAATTGCAGACTAAATGATGGCAATGAGTACCTCTTCCAAGCCAAAGACGATGTAAGTGTCTAAGCTTCATTTCTCTCAAATACGTAGACTTGTGCGAGTATTTATGGGGCAACAGCCTTGTTCGCAGTATTATTCATATAAGCAGTGATCGGTGACAGCCCCTCAGTCACTAACACTGGAAGGTGTTCGACTCTCTGTCCCGAGGAGGCAATGAGAGTCATCCTGCTGTGCCTTAGTGAGAGGTGACCTAGCAAACAAAGTACTGTTAGCACAGGAGCTGTCGAGTCCTGGGGGGAGAACCTTACCCATCCCCTCCCAGTGAGTGAGGCGCACAGCGTGGTGGTCCCAGGAGTAGGCGTGGATCTGCTCCCCCAACCACCCCACACCGCCAATATCTTTAACTAGCTACTTCATGGTGGTACTCCACTTTGAGGAAAGAGAAGGTCAGCTGAAAAACTATATGCGAAACAATTTAGATTTAGAAAAAAAGCACCTTTTACATACAGCAGCACCTGATACCCCACAGATTGAGACCAGTCTTCCAGCTCTTACATGTTTGTAGAACTATATGCCAGAGCGAGGGCCTTCAGAGACCTTAACTATATTCTCATGAGAGATCCATCATGTCCGCTCTCTTATTCTGAGAAAGCAGAGGGACATTTGGGGACGATGCCCAGAAGGGTCTGCTCAGTTAGCCAGGTGTTCCACTCCCGCGCCTCCCAGCCAATGGGCCAGGACTGTCATCCAGATGGAGCCAGAGCACCTCACCCAACCTCTCAGTGGAGTCTCACCTGCATCCTCTCCTCTGTCCAGGAGGAAATGAACACATGGATCCAGGCCATCTCCTCTGCCATCTCCTCTGATAAACACGAGGTGTCTGCCAGCACCCAGAGCACGCCAGCCTCCAGCCGGGCGCAGACCTTACCCACCAGCGTCGTCACCATCACCAGCGAGTCCAGTCCCGGCAAGCGAGAGAAGGACAAAGAGA
>NW_006160142.1:6314911-6321842 GCF_000334495.1 Tupaia belangeri chinensis
GGGAGAAGCGTTTCAGCCTTTTTGGCAAAAGGAAGTGAACTGCTCTCTTTCACCTCCTGCCCTTCTCTTACCTTTTCAGTGAAATTCCAGCATGCAAGCTCAGAACCAACACATTACTCTCTGTGCCTAATGTTCCTCAATGTGGTTGATTTTTCTTTTTTCTTTTTTTTTTTTTTTTTAATTTATAGAGCATTTCTGGGGGGGGTGGGGGAAATACACCTAAACACTTTCTCTCCAAGTTACACAAGTTTGAGGTGCAGAGGGAAGGCCAGATTTTTTTTAACAAAATTATATAGATTAGATCTCAATATTTAAACTGTTCCTCAATTTTGTGAGGCTGTGTTGGAAATAACCCGCCTCTAGTGCTGTTGGTAGGCAAGGCAGCGGTGCTTAAACAATATTTCCTATGCTCACCAGAGACAAAATGTACCAATTTCCTGACACCATTCTCTTCATTTTCTCCTGGTGGCTACCCTGAGTCTTGACTATTAGACGTGCCCACGATGGGTCTGACCTTTATTCCACAGATTGTGTACAATGATCTCGCTGCAGCCATAGAGCAGCCCCTCGTTAACTCTACAGACTGAACCATTTGTACCTGGCATCACTTACTAACACATGACACGCGGCTTTTCTGCAGCAGCTGCAACGACAGCTCCGAATGTCGGTATACAAGAAGGAATGGAAAACCGATACTGTTTTAAATAATCTGTAATTTCAACTTTTTTTTTTTTTTGCTGAAATACATTATATTGTATGTTTGAGATAATTCTAGTACAAAGTATAATAAAACTAGATGTATAATAAACCCTTTAAATCATTGGTAAGTGTACAAGTGGAACCGAAGCATTTACTGGACAAAGTACTGTTACTCTAATGGTTACTTGCTCGTGCGTGGCCACACTGTGTTATAATTTGCTTCATTACCTTGCTATTTGATACATAGTGTGCATTTCTCTGTCACTGTAACTATTGTAATGACAAATTTTCATCTTACTGCACAATCAAAATGGCATTGATAGGAATGAACTCCAGAGGCTGGGCCTGGACAGGGAGGAGGTCGCTCAGGCCTGGGGCTCAGTCATTCGACCTGTACCTCTCAACTTTTGCCCTATCTGTTAAATATATGCTATGTCATTAAATGCTTTTAAATCTAGCATGGTGACCAATTGTTGTTTTTTCCTCTGCTGCACGTGCATGCCAAATAGGGATTGCAAAGGGAGAAACAGCCAACAGGAAGCAGTAGACTCTCAGTCTGGATTCCTCTTTTGTATTTGCGTGTGGGTGTGGTGCACCAGCTTTGAAAACTACAGGAAGCAGAATAATAAATGTGAATGTTTTATAGTTAAACATCCAGATTTTATCTTTTATTTACAAACACATTACCAGAAAGCTTACTAAGCCTGATCTTTGAGACAGGTTGAACTTTTTCTGCAAAAGGCTAGAGACGGTTAATATTTTAGGACTGTAGGCCATACTCTGCCGCTCCCCTCTGCAAACGGATGTGACTGTGTTCAGTAAAGTTGTATTTAGGCATACAAATTTGAATTTCATATCATTTTCACATGCTATACAGTATTCTCTGGATTCTTAAAAAATAAAACATTTTTGGGACCAGCAGTTAGTGTGATGGCTATGTCGCTGGACTCCCATGTAGTCAACCGCGGTTCATGTCCCAGACCTGGTGACTTAAAACTCAATGCCAGGTGCGTGTACATGTGTGCCCAAGATCCCAAGAGGAGAATGGAGGAGAAGGGATTGTGGCATGGCCATCCCCCCTGGGGGGGTGATTTCTTGCTTTTTGTCTGTCTGGCGAGTGCACGCGCCCTATAGCAAAAAAACCTCTCCAAAAAATAAATAAATGAATAAAAACATTTTTAAATGTAAAGGCTGTTTTTTACATAGACCATACAATTAGAGACAAAAAAACAGATTTGGCCTATGGGCCATAGTTTGCTCACCCCATCATAGAGTCATGGGTTATTTATTGGCTTGTTGGAAAAGTCACAATGTGTTTTTCTATGCAAAAATGCACCATGACTTTTCTGACAACTCAATATATGTGATGTGCTTGCCCTGTTTTATATGGGTATATTGACTCATTACCACTTGCGTGTTTTCTTGGCTAAAGCAGCAACAGGGCTCCTCGCTGCACTTGCTGAGGGTCTGTGGAGGCCTGAAAGTGGAAGATGCCGGCCGGGAGAGGAGCAGTTGCATCAGAAGACCTCAGTGAAGACGCAGGTCATGGGCTTGCAACCGATCAGGGTAAATGGATAGCCAGTAAGTTACTCCACAAGAGCATGCCTAAGGTGGAATGGCACTGCATCTTTCACCTCTCAGTGAACCTCACCATCTTCTACTTCCCCTCTCTTCACATCCCCGAGGCCATTTACCTCTCCATGGTACTCCTTGGTCCTTGCCATACTCAGACTTGGAATCAAGTTGTTCAGTTCATAGCAGACCAAAATGTTTAGAAAAAGCATCTTGAGAATATTTAGGATTCATGGCAGCCCACTCTCCACAAAGCTGTCGATGGCAGAAAGGCTACACCAGTAATCCCAGAATCCCGTGGGAGATGTGCACACACGGAACACTGCACACAGTTGCAGCAGTCCACAGGCCTCCAATCAGGAAGGCTGGGTTTGGGTGCACGCGCTCCATCTCGCTGCACTTGCTGAGGGTCTGTGGAGGTCTGGAAGTGGAAGATGCTGGGCGGGGGGAGGAGTGACCACATTAGGAGATCCCAGTCAAGACATGTTCACTGCAGAAGGCCATGCAGGTCGTGATTTTCTGTCTTGGCAGGATAAATAAGGGATGATTTTTCTTTTATTAATTCCTACACTATCTGGTTTTCTGAGAATTGCGCAATTTTTATTGTATTAATAATACCTGAAGAGTGAAAAACTATAGAGATAAGGCTGTCAGCATAAGGGATGGCTTTCTTGATTGAGTGAAGGTCACTTTTTGTCACTTGGGCCCATTTCATAACGCAGTGGTTAAACTCAGTGCATCAGAAACCAGATCCTACATGGCCAACCACAGTTCAAATCCTGGCCCTCGTGGCTTGATAAGCACACCAGGCATGTACCCATGCCTGCCCCAAATGCTGATAGATGAAGAAATAGGGTTGCAGCTTGGTCCTGCACCACGGGGGTAAGGGGTGCTTTCTCTCTGGCAAGTGCACTTGTCCTCTGACAAAGGGAAAAAGTTAAGGGCTGGCCTTGTGGTCTAGTAGTTAAGGGAGCTGGATCCCAACATGGCTTACTGCAGTTATAATCTTGGCCCTAGCAGCTTGAAAATCATGCTGGGCACGTGTGTTCATGCCCTAAATCCCCACTGGATGGAGGAGTGGAGAAGAAGGGGTTGCGGCATGCCCCATTGGGGGTGCTTTTCCCTCTGTCTTCTGTCTCTTTGCAAGCACACATGCCCTCTGGCGATTGAAAAAAATTTAATGCTGAGTCTTTTCTATTTTATACTGCTTCCTCATAATTTATATTATTTATAATGAGTTGGTTCATTATTCTCTGAAAATGAGCAGCCAATTTAAAAAATACCATTAATTCATGGGCTTAAATATATATTTTTGTTCAAGTGAAATTATACTTTCGTTTTAGGTGAATGTATTTTATAATTTTGAACTGACCTTTCTAAGCCTGGCTCATACCCAAAAAGCCTTAGAAAGGAAAGAAAAAGATACACTTCTATTCATCAGAGCTGAAGACTTCTCTTGCTGTCAAAGGTCATGATGAAACAACTCGCTATCCACTAATGACATTATCCTTTTCGAAACTTAAAATGGCCCATCTGTAGTGGGATCCTCTTAAGGTTGGCTTCAGAATCCTTTTGATCCAACCCTAGTTAATCTTTGCTGGCTTCTCCGCTGTTTGGGATGGCAGATATTCCAAGCTCATGCAGTACATATCTTACCCCAGGTCTACAGTCAGCCCGCGTTTCTTGGATTGAAAGCCGTATATCAAGACGAAATGTGAGCACTAGGAGCACTCATTGCTACTGTGTTGGTTTTTACTTATAGGTCATCTCAGTTAATAAATGAAGGAAAAAAATAACCCAAGAGTTCATACTCAAATTCAGGGTTGCAGAGTTTTTATTTAACATTTTCTATTATCTCCTTTTTGGCTCAGCAAAGCATGTCACTAAGGATTCAGGGGGCATAAAATTAGCATATCCTATACTTACTTTTTTGCTTTATATCATATTACACATATTCAGAACTCAGAATAGCCATACTAATATTACTGTCATACTCATGGTTATGGAGAACATTTTAAAATTACACTTAGTTTTGCCATACTTGCAGATTCACGTGCAGTTGTAAGAAAACACAGTGCCCTTCATGCAGTTTCCCTGGGGGTAACACCTTGAGCACTATGGGACAAAAATGCCCCTAGAATATGGAAGTGATAGGTCCATATACAGAATGCTCCCATCACCACGAGAATCCCTCCTATTGCCCTTCCCACCCACTCAACTCACCTTCTAGCCTTCACCCCCCTTGTGACCTCTGACAGTCACCAGTCTATTCTCCATGCTAGACATTTGTCATTTCAAGCATGTTGTATTAACGGAATCATTAATTACATACATACAGGATGTGTGAAACCTTTTAGGACTGGCTATTCTTTTTCCAATCAGCATAGTGTTCTGGGGACTCATCCAAGTAGTGTGTGTGTGTGTGTGTGTGTGTGTGTGTGTGTGAGCGTAAAATTCACTCCTGACCATCTGTGTGGGCGTGCCCCAAATCCTGACAGGATGGAGACATGGAAGAGAAGGAATTGTGGCATGACCGTGACCCTTTAGGGATGCTTTCTCCCTTATCTTCTCTGGTGAGCTCACATACCCTTTGGCAATTAAAAAACTGATACTTCATTACATTTTTGTTGCAGGATGATATTCCATAGTATGGCGCACCATGATTTATTCAGGTATTCAGTTACAACTGGATTGTTTTCAGTTTGGGGCCATTATGGGTAGAACTGCTATAGACAT
Organism: Tupaia belangeri chinensis; assembly: GCF_000334495.1. NCBI lineage: Eukaryota > Metazoa > Chordata > Mammalia > Scandentia > Tupaiidae > Tupaia > Tupaia belangeri. Next base: position 6,319,919 of record NW_006160142.1, read on the forward strand.
ATACTTAGGGGCTTTTTTATTTTTTAATTTTCCAGAATACGCATGAGCTCTCCAGAGAGAGAGAGCGGGAAAGTGAAAAAACACTCCGCATGAGCATGGTCATGCTGCAATCCCTCCTCCATTTTTCTCTTCTTTCAGGCACCCACATGTGCCTGGCATGTTTTTTCTAAGCTGCCAGATCTGGCAGCTCAAATCGTGCAATCAGCCCCGTGAGATTCAACCACCTTAACCACCAGGTCATGGGCTGGCTCATAGCTGCTTTTTATTTATTTATTTTAAAGTTTCCTTCATGAGAGGGTCTTTAGGCCTCGATCCTCCTCGCAGCCCTGCAGTCAGCCAGAATTGGCATGCCCAGTGCCGGTGCATTCCAGTAGACTCGTGATTCAAGCCAGGAGCCCTGCCATGTGGCCTCCTCCATCCGCAGCAGCACTGCACTGCCTGTGCCTTTGCTGCAGTGCGGGGTTTGTGTGAACATAAATCTCTATTTCTCTGGGATACAGGAATGCTAGGAGAGCTGAGAACAATTTTTTAAAAACATTATTTACGTGGTTTCCTCATTCCTCTCTCTCCAGCCCCATTTTTTAGATAGTTTTACTTATCTGCAGTATCTGAACCACTAGCTCTTCCTGGCTTTGCTCACTCCCCGTTCACCATTGTCCAGTCTCAGATCTACAAATTTTTTTTCCCCCAGCCACAAATTGGTATTCCTAGTCCTTCCATGTGTCTGAAGCTCATTCTCTTAGTAGAGTGTGCGCATAGAGATTAAGATGGTTTCTTTTTCTTGAACCAACCACCAACCACCCACCTTTTTTTTTTTTCTTCTGGCTAGTTCAATGGATCAAGCATTTAAAGTGATATGTTCTTGGGTTGCTTTCAGAACAGAATAAAGATTTCCTGGGGAAAAATAATTGTAAACTGCAGTGTTTTTCATGGCTTCTCTTAGTAGAGTGTGCGCATAGAGATTAAGATGGTTTCTTTTTCTTGAACCAACCACCAACCACCCACCTTTTTTTTTTTTCTTCTGGCTAGTTCAATGGATCAAGCATTTAAAGTGATATGTTCTTGGGTTGCTTTCAGAACAGAATAAAGATTTCCTGGGGAAAAATAATTGTAAACTTCAGTGTTTTTCATGGTGGAAACCCAGCTTTAAGAAAAAAGGCCACCCTAGAAAAATGAGTTTTCAATTTGCAAAAGAAAAATCCAGCTGGCCTGGGCGTGAGAATGTTACATCCTGTTTGATGGTTTGAATTTTTTTGTGTGTGAAGACAGCCTTCTAAAAGAAGGGCTTCAGGAAGTGTAGACCTGGAGAGCCCTGCTCCTTCTCTCTTTATAAGTTAGCGATCAGGATGTCTGAGAGGCTGATGCTTCTCTTCTATGCTGTTGCAGGTATTTTCACTCAGTGTTGCCAACCCCCGGATCCTCATGAAGTGAGCTGATTTGGGGGAGTTTGTGATCATGGGTAGAAATGTTTCCAAGGTACCGCCCCATTTTGGCTTCTCTACAGAGTCCAGGTTCTTAGGGCACCGGGGTTGGCTGCCTGAGCTGCACAGGTTGTCAGTGTTCCTTTTAACTTGCTGTAAGCTGTCAGGCTTTACTTCTGTGGTCGGGGCCCAGTCACTGCAGGGAAAGGATGCACAGGCAGAGGATTCTTAACCTGATACTCACTGAATCTGGCAGGGCCTCCCCAGCCCACCTTGTGCACACAGGCCTGGAGCCACTCCGAGGTGAGCTCTGAGTCTGTGTGTTCTTGTCCCAGCACAGCCTTCCTGGAGGGCGGCCATGGTGGGGCCATGAGAGGCCAGTGGGCTTGCGTAAGCTTCCACTTGGCCTTCACTCGTCCCTTCGGATATTTATCAGACTTAGGAGACCCATTGTGTCTGGGAGTGGGAATGGAGTAGGCGGAATATGAGTGGAGTTTCCTGAA
>NW_006160142.1:6321873-6334196 GCF_000334495.1 Tupaia belangeri chinensis
AGGGAAAGGGAATTTTCTCTTACATAAGCCCACAGGGACTTTCTCCAGGGGGTGGAGCTGCCTGCATTCCAGAATCGGCCTTGGGCGGGAACCTAGGAGCTTTCTCCACCAGAGCTGAGGCCAACCAAGCCTTGGCTCTTAGCATTTCCCTGGGAATCTGCTCAGTTTTCAGTAGTCATTTTAGTTTCCCTATCACTGTGAATTATTTCTAACATGGCTGTTCTTCAAGCTTTGATTGTGTGAGGGAAATAGGCATTTTACGTTTTAGGGCCTTCATCTTAGGGGAATAGCCATGAAGAATGTATGTCTTCTCTGGTGCCCACTGGTGTCCAGGCCGGACCCTCTCCTACTGCCATCTGTCACGTCTTCCTCTGGATTTCAGGAGACTTGTTTTCTGGGTGCTTGTGATTTGACTGCTTCATCCAGCTTGTGCATCCTCTGCTCTTCCTGGGAAAGAACGTGGGCTTTGACACCAGACCAGTTTGAATCATGTTTCCTTCACCTTCAGCCCCTTTCCAAGTGCTACTTCATCACCTCTGCAAAGCAACACCAGTGCCAGCATTCCAGGGTGCTTACACAATGTTCTGTTTGTGGCCCGCTTCCTGTGAGCCTCAGTCTTCTTATCTTTAAGGGGAAATTAAAGAGATGGGACCCAGCAGGTGGCATAGTGGTTAAGGCACTGGACTCCCACATGGCTGTCCACAGTTCAAGTCCCGGACCTGGCAACTTGAAATATCACACCGGGCACATACATGCCCAAAATCAGGAGAGGAAAATTTAAAAAAAGAAAAGAAAAAGAAAGCGATAAACACATGCTTCATAAATCAGTTCCTTCTCTCCACTGCTTCTCTGCTGGGCAAGAGGCTCTTTTCTTTTAAAGCATGTTTACTAATGTATTCCAGGCTACCCCCACCCCCGACTTTGTGCATGTTGATAATGCTTCTTTTTTTCCCCGTGGAGTGCTTTGTCAGGTCACACTAGGCTTCACACAGCAGGCATGGTGAACAGGAGGAAGGTGCCGTAGGAGCTCGCCCCACTGTGTTCAGCCCTGGCTTCTTCTCCAGCAGACACCGGACACCGGACATCGGTGCAGTTCAGCAGCAGCAAGGAGCTGACCTTGGGCAGTTATAAATTTACAAATCAAATGCCTAAGGAATTGAGTTACTTCCTTTTAAAGTACAGCCCTCCAAAAGGTCCTGTTTATCTGTTTCTTTGAGGAGTCCCACATGCCAGAGTTAATGATTGGAATATTTCGGCCAAGAACAATCTGTGTGGGTACACACCACCTTGGGGTGCCCAGCCCCATTGCTGGGTACAGCTCCCTCATCACTGAGCATCCCATGTCTTACAAAGTCTCTGTCCCCAACTGAAAGTAAAACTGCCCAGGGAATTAATGATTTCAAGGCCAGGAATGACCCATGTGACTAAATGATTTAGGGTAGATCTAAGAGTGACTGGGCAGGGAGAGGGATGCTGAGGCAGAGGCCAGGGGAAGCCATTTCCTGGATGCGAGGGCTTGGTGGAAGAGGGTGCCACTGGTATCTGGAAAGAAGAGAAGGCGGAATGTCTGACATTCCTGGAGGGGAAAGAATTTACATTCCATAGGAGAACAGTTTGCGAAGATGAATCTGTCCTGGTGTTTTCTTTTTCAGGATGACGCTCAGTATTTCCATTATGTCTCTATCAGTTATCTGTGGAGGGGGGCATAGCCTGATGGCCCCTCCTGCCTCATGTGGGACTCTGGGACAAGTGGAGACCCTCGGGCCCACCCCTGGTGTCCTGCAGCACTCGGACCCCAACCAAGGGGAAGGCTCAGAGGCAAGTGCTGGCTGTGTGTCAGATGCTGCCCTAACACGTCTTAGCTCACTAGCCCTCACGGTGGCCTATGAGGTAGGGACTGTAATTACTGAGGTGCTAGAGCCGAGACCAGAATCGTCACCATGGGAACAGAAGGCAGTGAGCCTGAGCTGGCAGAATGGAGACCACAGCGTCTCAGTGTCCTGAAGCTCAGACCCCATGACCCACCTGACCCCTGCCTCCACTCCATTCGCTGCTGTGATGTCGTGAGCTTAGAGGGAGAATGTCCAGGATCTCGCTGGCATCCTGCGTAACGAGCCCGGGCTCTAAGTGCATGTGCGAGTGTAAACACACCCCAGCGGAAGTCTGTGCAGGAGGGTCTTCTCTGAGAAAGGAGAGGCGTTCAAGGCTGGATCTGAACGTGCCACGACTGACTGGAAGACAATCGGTCGGTTTGAGATGGGACTCCGCACCACAGGTTTGACCTGTTTCCCCCTTTGTTCTCCAGACAGACTGACAGTATCTTGCTAGCAATAATAGACAGCGTTGGCTGTCACGTTCTGCCAGGCCGCGTGCTGAGCCTCGCACTGCGTTATCTCCTCAGAACCTCACGGGAAACTAACTGTCAATATATGCCGAAGTCCTCTGGATCAAATTTGAGATCAGGTAAAGAGTGCAAGGTAGCAACGTAATAAATACCTGGAAGGAAGAGAAAGAGGAAGGTGAGAAGATGGGAGAGAAGGAAGACTGGGAGGATACTCCGATTAGCTGGGCACTCTGGCCACAGAAAGGTGGCAGGTAAATCAGGGCTCGGCACAAAAACTTGGCCGTGTTTAGTGTCTGAAGGAGCAGGAGGGCTCAGATCATAGCCTGTGTGGGTGGATTTCCCTTGGTCTCCTCCATAGCCAGAGCATGTGAAGACAAGCCATAGGAGCTGATGGGCTCCAGCCGAGACAGGTCAGACCCTCGTTCTAGCCCGCAGAGCTGGCCACGGGGCACCTTGGATCTTTGACCTCCATCATCTCTCTCCCCAGAGTTCAACTCCCCACTGTCCCTGTGTCCTACTCCTTGATCTCCTTCCCTCAGCACCTGAGGCTGCATCTCCTGCGGGTTCTGAAACAGGCACGTTCCGGGCCCAGCCATGCTCGAGGACCCAGAGGCTCCTGCAGGTCTTTCCTATCTGCTTTTCCTGCTCTCCTGCTCTCCCTCAGCTCACGACCTTTGGTGTCTAGCTGAAGCACAGGAGGCCGAGTTCTGGGTGTCTGGCTGGCATTTCCTCTGTTAGTGCCATTTTACAAGCCAACACGCTGTCCACAAAGCAGGGCCGTGCAGCTCCATCACCCAGCCTGAGGGTGAGAGGACAGTTGCCATAACAGGGCTCCGAGCTGTGCAGGGGATTATGCCCCCAGCGTTCTAAAGGGGGCAGTGGGGAGGCTGAATGAACACACAGAAGGTGTTCCGTTTTCTAGCCAAACAAATGCATGGATTAAGGATCCTTGCATTACAAATCCTGTCAGAGACCTTGTGAGAAATAGGGCAGGGCGCTGAGTAATGAGGCAGCTGCAGCCAGCAGTGGGGCTGGGCATGCAGGCTTGTTTCTGAAAGTGCCTGTACCTTATGAAACAGAATTTCACTTTTGAAGATCTGTTCTGCTAAATAAAACTTTATATAGATTAGATTTTTTGCATCATTACTAAAAATACAATTAAAAAATCAGTGTTCAGCTATCGGGAAATGACTATGTAAACATCAGTATATACATTTAAGGGATTTCAGATTGTATATATTTGTAATTATAAAGCATATTCAGTAAAAAAAAAAAAGACTGGATTTTTATTGATTCTATCATTTTATAATGTTGAGTTTTGAATTATGCAAGTTTTTACAGGAAAGAAAAGAAATATAAACAACAAAAAAATGTGAAATTCTACACCCAGAGGAAATTACTTTTAATATTTTTGTTCATGTCTTCCCAAATGTATGCAACTTGCTTTATGTTTTAAACAGTAGTACATACACATGATTTAAAAAGCAGAAAGTATAGGGACCAGCAGATGGTGTAATGGTTACATAGCTGGACTTCCATGTAATTGACCACAGTTTAAGTCCCAGACCCAGTGGCTTAAAACATGCCAGCACGTGTGTGTGTGTGTGTGTGTGCCCAAGATCCCAATAGGAGAATGGAGGAAAAGGGATTGCAGTGTGGCCATCCTTCCCAGGGGATGATTTTCTGCTTTCTGTCTCTCTGTCAGCCGAGCACATGCACCCTATAGCAAAAATCTCTCTAAAAACAAACAAACAAACAAAAACACCAGAAAGTATAAAAAGTGTATAGTGAAAATACGAATACAGATTTCCCCTCTTAGCCTAAAACCACACATTGTTCTGAAACTTCATTTATTTTGATATAGTAGTGTATCTAGGAGCCTTTTCCACATCAGTACTTAGAAAGTGTGTTTATGTTTGTTTTTTTTAATTGCCAGGGGGTACATGTGCTTGCCAATGAGAGGCAAACAGAGAAGGAAGGGGGAAAGCACCCCAGTGGGGCAGGGGTCACATTGCAATTCCTTCTCTATATCTCCATCCTGTCGGGATTTGGGGCACACGCATACACCCAGCATGATTTTCAAGCCTTAGTCCAGTGCTCATACCATAATTGGCAATATAGGTCTGGCCTTCCTTAACCACTAGGCAACAGGGCCTCCAAGCTTGTTCATTTTTTTAGTTACATTGCTTTCTGCTGAGCACATATGCGGTCTGGCCTTCCTTAACCACTAGGCAACAGGGCCTCCAAGCTTGTTCATTTTTTTAGTTACATTTTTTTAGTTACATTGCTTTCTGCTGAGCACATATGCCCGATAGCAAAAACTTAATAATGAATTAAATAAACTTAAAATTATTTTGTGTTGTGTGGATACATTGAAATTTTTTTAACCAGACCACTATTAATATTTATACTTTTTTGGGAGGCCAGCAGATGGTGTAGTGGTTAGGTTGCTGGACTCCCACATGGATGGTGTAGTGGTTAGGTTGCTGGACTCCCATATGACTGGCCACGGTTTGAGTCCTGAACCCAGTGGCTTGAAACTCAAGCTGGATGCATGTCTGTGTGCATGCCAAGATCCCAGGAGAAAAATAGAGAAGGGATTGCAGCATACCCATCTCCCCTAGAGGGTGATTTCTTACTTTCCCTCTCACTGTCTCTGGCTTTGGTCTTGCCTCTTTCTCTCTCCCCAGCAAGTGCGTGTGCCCTAAGGCAAAAACCTCTTTAAAAAATATATATACTTTTTCTATAGGTGAGTCTATTTCTATATAATTTTCTGAAGTTTTCTAATTACCTTTAATGTATTTTTATTTTAATAAAAATACTTTGCATTTTATTAATCTTTTTATAAATTATTTGAATCATTGATTAAGTTATTAAAACTAGATTAAAAATATGTAGGTATTATAATTCAGAAATATTGAATTTTCAATCACAAGTATTAAGCATAGAGTCATAGAAATCTAAAAAGACGAATGTCTAAAACAATTTGCTACCAGGAAGGCAACTCAATATCCATTAACATGACACCATGGCAACCTTCCATGGAGTAGCCTGTCAGCATTTTCGGAAATATGACTCGCAATGCCTGGAGCGCCGGCTAGCCAGCCAGGCTCCATGATAAGGATGTCGGGGAGGACAGGGCTGCGCTTGGGTGACATACGTTTTTAAATAGCTCAGAGGCTGCAGCACATTGCAGGCATCCTTCTGACATTTCTGTTAGATGTAAATTCAGAGCTGAATCTTTCTCAAAATGAAACGTGTATGCTCAGTACTGTTTTCCTAAGAGAAAACCTGGGGTAAACACCATGTGTAATTAAGGAGACTTACCACCACGTGTCTCAGCGGTCTACTGCCGTGTCATAAGCCAGCTCATGGCAGGAAGAAAATGATTTCAGCGGCCAGTGATCGAGCTCCAAGATGGCGTTCCTCCACGTGCAAAGGCTTCCTAAGCCGCAGCTTGGGCCACTTTTGTTGATGTCCCATTGGCCACAGCAAGCCACACAGTCCAGGCCAGAGTCAGGGCTTGCATACAAAAGGGCGCGCATCTCAGGAAGTAGGTGCCACTGGTGGCCCTGAAGTAACAGACTGCCACAGAACGGTTTTCTTTAGTGTTTCTTTTAGAAGAATGGGCTTACAAGTCACTAGGAGAAAGCAAGCAAAATACTGAGGTTGTGCTAGAGGAGACCACACACGTGAAGTTTCTCTGACTTTTTTTTTTTTTTCTGATTGGTTTTTGCTATAGGGCGCGTGCACTCACCAGACAGACAGAAAGAGACAGAGAGACAGAAAGCGAGAAATCACCCCCCAGGGGGGATGCCCACGCCACAATCCCTTCTCCTCTATTCTCCTCTCGGGATCTTGAGCATGCACATACACACCCCCGGCGTGAGTTTAAGCCACCGGGTCTGGGACTCGCACCGTAGTCGACTACGTGGAAGTCCAGCGACATAACCATTACGCTAACTGCTGGTCCCAAGTTTCTCTGGCTTTAAAAAATGTCCTTAGGGGGACAGCATGTGGCGTGGTGGTTAAGGTGCTGGACTCCCACTTGGCTGAACATGGTTCAAGTTTAGGAACTGGTGGCTTGCTATCTCGCTTTCTCTCTCTCTCTCTCTATTGCTTTCTGCTGAGCACATATGCCCGATAGCAAAAACTTAATAATAAATTAAATGAACTTTTAAAAAAGTCCTCAAGGACCAAACAGTGGTACAGTTGGACCCACATAGGAAAGGTACCCCTCTGAGCATGACAGGAGTAAGTGTGTCATCCAGGCCCTCTGAGCCTTGAGGGGGGAGGGGATGGTAGTGTGAGACTCTGTTTGGGGTGTCTGACAGGAGTAAGTGTGTCATCCAGGCCCTCTGAGCCTTGGGGGGAGGGGATGGTAGTGTGAGACTCTTTTTGGGGTGTCTCTCTCTCTCTCAATAAACTGGAAAAAAAAAATCTTCCCTGAATCTTAGAGTGTAGCCAAGTAATGTTAATTACAAAAGTAAAATGTATAAACTGCAGCATAATTTTGAAGCGTGTCAGTTTACCCAGATGACGAGCAAAAAGCTTGCTCTGTGGATGGGTCCGCTGGATTCCCCTTGCTGAGGCTTCGTGGGAGAATCTCTGTGTGGTTCTGCCATCAGGCCCAAGCAGGGGGATGTGAGTGTGGCTTGATGGATGCTGCAACGCTGGACTTTGACTGCCAGAGGACTGAGCCTCACTGGGAGCAGGTAGGCAAAAATGAGAAATGCTTAATAAGGAGTGATTCCATCAAAAGCAAAGCACTCAAATTAAAAAGATAACTCTGTATAGGGGATGAATAATTATTTAGCTAAAGGATGGTAGCAAGAAAATTAGAATTTTGTAGATAAATTGAACTTTTTAGATGGAAAAATAAAACATACAAACCAAGTAAACAGATGAACTGAATCTTATCCAGCTGGGAGTGGGCAGATTGGCTGCTAATATGGAAAATTATTTTGACAGTGTTAAAAAATGAATAATGGTTAAAAGGATGAATGTTGATAAAGCTGCTTAAACCCTTAAATAATGAATAATACCAAGAAGGAAAGGCAAAAAGAGAATAGGAATAAAATAAAACCAAGTATCTCCTATATATACAAGTAGATTGGATGTGTCTATTAAGGTCATATAATTAAAAAACGTTTCTTTTTATTCTTTTTACTCACATATATAAAGTAAATGCTGAAATAGAAACATGGACTAGGATTTCAACTATATGCAACAATCTATTTAAAAGACAATATAGCTTGATAAAAACAATATGGCCTTTTGGATAAATTTTCATTATGTAATTTTTCATTAAAGCAAAAACTATAATGATTCTAAATGGCAGAGTAGAGTGACTCATCAATCAAATTATTTGATTGCCTCAGAATGAAAGCCTGAACTATTTAACATGTTCAGCAATAAGTCAAAGATGTTTAAACTGTATTGTTCAGCCTCAAAAGTATTTTCACCCGTCTGTGAATGGTCAATACTGAGAACCATGCTCTTCCTAAAATACGGTGAAAGAAATGTTTGGAGGACTCTTCCTCGATCGTGTAGACGTGGTCATGGTGGTGTTTTGGTGATGACAGCTACCATTTATTGAATGCATCGTGTGTGCCAAGACTGCTCAGTGCTTTACATCCTTATTTAATCACTATCTCCCTTTTACAGGTGAAGAAACAAAGACGCAGAGACAGATGTTAAGTGACTGTTGAGAGTCAGTTACTGTTGTGTTTAGTGAATAGTGAAGATGGGATTTGAACCAGGCAGACTGACTGTAGGGCAGTAGTCACCTGATTTTGAAGCTGTTTTAAAATGAAGACTGGGGTAAATAGCAAGCAAAGAAGAGAACCTGAAGAATTACTGACGTGCCCAGCTTGATATAAATCTGCTAGCCAGTTTTCTTCTTTCCACTCATGCCTTCCCCTTTTTTTCCTGTATCACTATTACAAAGCAAACAAAGATATCCAAATAGTCCACACCTTGAACTACCTGGAGACTAGAAATATTATTTTCGTTTAAAACAATCTTGTAGGTTTAATGAAAAATGAACTTCTGGAGTTTTCATTTAAACAGCACGAGTCCCTTGTACAGCCCTGGCTGTGTCCTGCATTAAAGACATGGTCTTTGTCGCCATCTTCAGGAAGAGATACAAACATCTCTTCTATCCTGCACAATTTTCAGCACCTTCATGACTCAACCAGATCGTTGTGTACAAAGAGATAAAAGCAGAAGTTAAAAAATCAATTTCTTAGTGCATTTTATAGCAGCCTAGTATTTAAAGAGGATCTAAAAACTGGACTACAACTTAGAGAAAAATGAGTATTATAAAAAGCTGATTCTGGTATTTTTAAGACAAATATGGGGTCTTCGTCAAGCTCTAATGTTTCTAAACTGTTTCTTTGTAAAATATCTTTGCTTTTTAAAGGTCTCTGTTCAAAGAGCCAGGGACAAACTGCAGCTCGTTCCTTTCTAAGGTCGTTTCTGTTAGCATGGAATCCCTGTGTTCTGCAGGACACCCACATTAATACCTCCTGGCTGGCAGGGACCTGTTCGTCATCTTGCTCACAGACCTATCCCCAGCAACTGGCAAGGTTTGTGGTCCTTTGTAGGCACTCAATGAACACTTTTCAGCTAAATGTTTTCCTTCTATGTTCCATAACAAATCAACCCTTATGCTTTAGCTTTGCAGATAATCTAGATTAAACCAAAAATTCTGGTCTGGTCAGCCAACTTGTTTTACCAGTGAGTAAAAACAGCTTTCTCCAAGGCAAGTCAGTCTTCAGGGTTAAATAAATGACACTTGCTTTCCACGGGGCCTAAAATTCCATTATAATAAAAGCCACCTATCTGTTAACTTTTTAAGAATCTCTTATTAAAATGTTCATATTTTATAGGAAGATTAACATCTTTAAGTGCTATTAACTCTTAAGTTCTGGCTGGATTAAGGGCAGCTTTAACCCTAGGGTTAAGGGTTACCTCATCAGGGGTGTACAGGAATAATGAAAAGTGATTGGCTAGAGTATGGAAAGGAAATATAATTTATTTTCTTTCTTTTTCATTAAAAAAAAAATTATTGCCAGTGGATGTGTGCTAGAGAGTCAGAGGAAAAGAAAGAAATTTTAATCCCCATGGGGTGTGATCACATTTCAGTTCTTTTTCCTCTACTTCTCCGGTCAGATTTGGGGCACACACACACATGCACCTGGTGTGTTTTTCAAGCTGCTGGGGCTGGGACTCAAACTGGTTGGCCATGTAGGATCTGACTCCCAATGTGCAGTGCTTAACCACTGTGCTACAGGGCCTGACCCCAAATATTAGAATTTTTATGTATCGCAGCTTTAAAATAACTTTGTTTCATATAATTTAGAGGGTATACATATAACTCACTGTTAGAGGAGTACATGTATGTAATTTATTGTTATGTATTTATACATACATCGGAGTGTTCACTCAAAACTTTTAAAGCATACAGTTCAGCCTTTCCGTCTGATGGCAGCCATCAGATAAGCCAAGCTGGGCGTGTACAAGTACATCCAGGAGCTGTGGCGGAAGCAGCAGTCCGACGTGATGCGCTTTCTCCTGCGGTCCGCTGCTGGCAGTGCTGCCAGCTCTCAGCACCACACACGGCAAGATAAAGCTCGCAGACTGGGCTACAAGGCGAAGAACGGTTCTGTGATACACAGGATTCGTGTGCAGCGTGCAGGTCACAAACGCCCAGTCCTCAAGGGTGCAACCTATGGCAAGCCTGTCCATCATGGTGTTAACCAGCTCAAGTTTGCTCGAAGCCTCCAGTCTTGCAGAGGATCCAGCTGGACGCCACTGTGGGGCTCTTAGAATCCTGAATTCTTACTGGGTGGGTGAAGATTCCACAAACAAATTCTTCGAGGTTATCCTCATTGATCCATAAAGCTATCAGAAGAAACCCTGACACCCAGTGGATTACCAAGCCAGCCCACAAGCACAGGGAGATGCATGGGCTGACATCCACAGGCCGCAAGAGCAAGGCCTTGGAAAAGGCCACAAGTTCCCCCACACTATTGGAGGCTCTCGCAGTGCAGCTTGGAGAAGGCGCAATACTCTCCAGCTCCACTGTTACCGCTAATCTAAGAAATGTTTGTAAAATTCATATCTAATAAACAATTTAGGACGGTCAAAAAAAAAAAGCATACAGTTCAGTTGTTTTAAGTGTTTTCACAAGCTTAGCTCAGTCTTATAAAATACTCCTAGACTGGGAGTGAATTGCACTAATTCTATCTCATTTTCGCTGCTCTGAAGTAGAATCCAATAAACGATGCATGTTAATTTTACTACTTCCCTGTGTATATTATCAATATCAAACTAATGCTATTAATTGGCCATAACATTTTAGAGATGGAGGCGATCCCAAAGATCACGTGGTCTTACTCCTTTTATTCATGATAGAGTGTTCGTATAGGTATGAGAGAAACAGAGATAGAGGGACTAGCAGATGACATAACGGTTACATCACTGGACTCCCACATAGTTGACCATGGTTCGAGTCTCAGACCCGGTGGCTTAAAACTCACACCAGGTGTGTGTGCATGCATGCTCAAAATCTTGAGAGGAGAATGGAGGAGAAGAGATCGCGGCATGGCTATCTCCCCCAGGAGATGATTTCTCACTTTCTGTTTCTCTCGGGTGAGCACACATGCCCCACAGCAAACATCTCTCAAAAGAAAAAAGAGAGAGACAGAGACACACAGAACCCTGAGGAGTTCAGATATACCATGACCCCTTTCTCTCATCCTCCAGTCCTCCGGCCCATCAGGATCCTGGGCACGTGCATGTTTTTTGGCCAAGCAGGCCAGGAATTTGAACTGCTATCGGCATGTGGCTTTCAGCTATGCATACTACTGATAGTGCCAAAGACACTGGGCCCTTCTTTATTTTGCAGTTGAGTTGAGACCTAAAGACACTGGCTGCCTAGTTTAAAGCTGTGAAGAAAGTGTTCAGGGTGAGACTCCAGGTCCACATGCCCCCGGCTCTGGAATTCCGTATCAGTCTGTTCAGATTGTTCACCACTAGTCTGCAGAAGCAAAATTCTCACCAATGTGGAAAGTTCTTTATTTGTGGGTACAAGTAAGTTCTAAAAAGTAATTTGTTTAGTCCTCTTCCCATTAGTAAAATGGAACTTTTCATAAATTCAGAATTCTAGAGGTCAAGAATTTCAGATGAGTGTTTCTGTTGTAGTCTCCTTTTAGAGCACAGCTGATTCTGAGGCGTCAGCCTGCCCGTTCGTTTGCTGGCATCACACTGTGCCTTCTGTGTGTGATGAGGAATGCTACTCAGCTCTGCTCCGTAATGGCCCACAGTCACTGAGCTTGTAGCTGATTTGCTCATTGAAGTCTTTGCATTTAAACAAGGTTGATGATTTCAAGGCTCGGGAGAATTTTTAGCTTAATGTAGCATCAGTTTCAACATATTCTAGAATTTTGTCAGAAAACTTTGGTCCATTGAACAGACACCAACTTCACGTCCAGGCAGTTTAAAAACACAGTAATAGTAACTCAGGCAATCACACAGATACACTCATAATTTCAGGCAATCCTGCTTTTAGATTCTTTGGGAGCCTTCTGTAGGAAGATTTTTTAAAAATAATTATTTATTTAATTCCATTTGTCATTTTTATTTTTTAAGTTGATCAGAGAGAAAGAGAGAGAGGGAAAGTGAAAAAGCAGGGTCCGGGACTCAAACTGCTTGGGAATCCAGTGCCTTTAACTACTATGCCACCTGCCAGCTCTCTGTAGGAACATGTTTTAAATATCGCCAATGTGTCACTATAGTTAACAATAACAAATTTTTTTTTTTGAGAGATTTTCACTGTAGGGCACGTGCGCTCGCCAGACAGACAGAGAGAGACATAGAGATAGAAAGCAAGAAATCACCCCCCGGGGGGATGGTCACGCCGCAATCCCTTCTCCTCCATTCTCCTCTCGGGATCTTGGGCACGCACGCACAA
>NW_006160142.1:6334995-6339635 GCF_000334495.1 Tupaia belangeri chinensis
TAGGCATCAAAGCTGCTGGGATCGTGTGTATGGCAGCCTCACTTTAACCACAGACTGCTCCTCAGTTTCAGCAACACTGATCGAAATCAGATTTCTTGGGGGATAGCATGAAGTGGTGTAGGGAGAAGTAGGAAATGTCTTCTGTCATGAGCACAAAGTCTGGCTACCTCAAATTATGCTGCCCCAGGTTCCTGGAATTTAATCTCCCTCTCCATCAATTCCAGTCGTGTTGACCAGTTGAAGTATGATGTTCAGCACCTGCAGACTGCTCTCAGAATCTTCCAGCATCGGCGCTACGCAAATGAGGAACAGGAAAGACAGCGAGAAGAGCTAATGTCTCGCACCTTCACCGCTAATGTAAGCAGGGCGCCTGGTGGGGGCTGGCTGGACCTTGACAATTGTTGGGGCTAGAGCTCAGGTCTCTCAGTTTCAATTTTTAGGGGGTGTCCAAAGCAGACTAATGAGCAGAATACCTACTAGAAATGGCAGTGGACTTTGTACATAGCCAGAGAGGCTACGAGAGAATCTATCTAACACAAAAACCTGAAGAGGAAGTAGTTAAATTGAAGGAAGGGCAGAGGCGAAAATTACCTGGTTTGACTGGTCTGATGCAGAGAGGTGGAAGTTCACATGATAGAAACGTTTTTCTGGGTAGATAGAGACAAGCGATTAGACTGAGACCATTTGTAGAGAAGGCGGCAGCATTTCAAAGCTGCCTTCAGGCAGTTGCCATTGTGCCGTGTATGTGTGTGGTTCCAGTGTCGGATGCATTAGATGTTTTTGCCCCTGTTCTGAGCAGCAATTTGGAGGAATTTGTTAACAGATGTTTAGCGTTAGATGGACTGCTTAAGTCTGTTTGGAAAAAGCCTGTTGGTTTGCATGTTTGATTTCTTAGAACTCATCGTCCCTACCCTTTAGTCTCAATAGGAGCATTTCGTACACATGGCTATACACGAGGACTTCAAAAAGTTCATAGAAAAGTGGAAATAAAGTACATGTTTATTTTGGCACAAAGGAGTTTTGAAAATCTTGCATAGTTTTTTCATAATACATATTTTCCATGAACTCTTTGAAGATCTCTGGTCGAACAAACTGATCTTTTTCTGTCCTGCATGACGTATTCTACCAAACTAGATGGTTTTGTTTTTGTGTATCTAATTTTTCACCAAGAGGTATCAGGTTTTTAAGCCTATCATCAGAATTTAAAATAATTTCCCACTTTGCAGATGTTTAACTCCCAGTTGCTGCTTCTGTGCTTTGCAACATATTTCCTTGAGTGTTTCGGAATGTGCCTACATAGTTTCTGTTTCTTCAGACTAATCCATCAAGTCAGAATGACTAACAATTCAGAAATGTAATGAACTATGACACATTAAAAGATGGTGCCTGTGCTTTTGACAGGTTTTTATTTTTTAAAAATAGTTTTAGTATGCATTCAGGCCCTTTTTAAAATAATTATTTTATTTAACTTTATTTATTTACTTTTAATTTGACCAGAGAGGGACAGAGTGGGATAGAGAGAAAGAGATTTAAAAAGTGAGGAAGCAAGCCGCCAAGTCTGGGACTTGAACCACTCAGCCATGTGAGAGTCTAGCTCTCTTAACCACACCACCACATACTGGCCCAATTCAGGCCCTTTTTAGGTCAGGGGTATTTTGTTTCTACAGCCTGGTGCAGTGCTCTACATAGAGTGGGCCATTAATAAACAGTAATATATTTTCTTGAAAGATACTTGTCAGCCCTACCTTTTTTGATGTGAGGGCAAGAAAGATGTATATATCGGAATCATTCAGTAAATGCTTGTCAAATGAATACATGAAGCGAGGTCTCGAATTGGTTCCCTCAAACATTGGAGTCTTTTTTTTAATAATTATTTTATTTTATGTATTCATTTATTTTTTAATTTGATCAGAAAGAGACAGAGGGTGAGAGTGAGAGAGAGATGAAGTGAGAAAGCAAGCCACCAGATTCAGGACTTGAACCCTGATCAGCCATGTGGGAGTGTCCAGCGCCTTAACCAGCATGCCACCCGCTGGTCCTATGAAACACATCTTATCTCTTATCTTATCACTGTCTTAAAGATGAAGAACTTGAGAGGCTGGGAAGACAGTCACTTGCCCAGGGTCACATATCCAGATGGAAAAATTGGACTCAATTGCAGGTGTTGACTCTTGAGCCTGAATCCCTAACCACCACCCTACACTCCCTCCCTATTTCTTACTGGAGGAAATAATAAACCAAGATTATACCTGACTCATGTTTCTTTTAATCTAAGAGATTTTTTAAAAACAATTATTTAATTTTACTTTTATAAATAAGTTTGACCAGAGAGAGAGAGAGAAGAGAGAGAGAGAGAGAAAGAAAGCCACCAGGTCTGGGACTCTGACTGCAGTTGACCATGTAGGAATTTGGTGCCTTAACCACCTTGCCACCTGCCAGCCCCTACTTGATTCATCTTAACAAAACTATTGTAAAAAAAATAAATAAATACTTTGCGGGACCAGCAGATGGTGGAATGGTTACGTCACTGGACTCCCACATAGTCGACTACAGTTCGAGTCCTGGGCCCAGCAGGTTAAAACTCATGCCAGGTACGTATGCATGTCCAAAATCTCAAGAGGGGAATGGAGGAGAAGGGATTAGAGCGTGGACATCCCCTTTGGAGAAGGGGGGTGATTTCTCGCTTTCGTCTCTCTGTGTCTGTGTGTCTGGTGAGAGCACATGTATCACAAAAATCTCTCTCTAAAGAAAAAAAGACTTTGCAGGCCAGCAGATGGGATGGTTAAGGTGCTGGATACCACATGGCCAACTGTATAGTTCCAGTCCCAGACCTGGTGGCTTGAAAATCACACAGGGTGCATGTGTGTGCATGCCCAAGGTCCCAGGAGGAGTATGGAGACAGGGTAGTAGCACGGCCAACCTCTTGGGGCGGCGTTGATTTCTCATCTCCCCACTCTGTCTCTGATGAGTACACACATCCTAGAACATAAATCAATAATAAAATTAAAGTAAAAAACACTTTGTAAGTTAATGAATATGCAGATAGAAATAAGCCCTAGAGAAGTTTTTGTGAGGATACTACTTTTCTGATTATGCCATTTAGCATCTCGGCGATAATAGCCAGAAAGGACGTGCCTTGCTTCCTGGTTTTACCAATAAGTGGAGCAGTTTCTAAAATATTTATTTTTAAAATTGGAAAAATATGAGACCAACCGATGGTGTAATGGCTATGTCGCTGGACTCCCATGTAGTCGACCGCGGTTCGGGTCTCAGACCCGGTGGTTTTAAACTCATGCCAGGCGCATGTGCGTGTGTGCCCAAGATCCCAAGAGGAGAATGGAAGAGAAGGGATTGCCGCATGGCTGGCCCCCCTGGGGAGTGATTTCTCACTTTCTGTCTCTCTGTCTCTCTCTGTCTGTCTGGTGAGCGCATGTGCCCTATGGCAAAAACCTCTCAAACAAACAAACAAACAAAAACTAAAAAAGACCTCTTGTCAAAAAGCATAACCAGGGACCAGCAGTTGGGGTAATGGCTGTGTTGCTGGAATCCCATGGAGGAAACCCCGGCAGTTTGAGTCCCAGACTCAGTGGCTTAAACTCATGCCAGGTGCATGTGCATGCGTGCCCAAGATCCCTAGAGGAGAATGGAGGAGAAGGAATTGCAGCATGGCCATCCCCTCGAGGTGTGATTTCTTGCTTTCTGTCTCTGTCTCTCTCAGTCTTTCTGGTGAGCACACATGCCCTATAGTAAAAAACTCTCCAAAAAAAAAAATTAAAAAGTCATAACCACTAGGCCAGCGGGTGGTATGGTGGTTAAGGCACTGAATTCCCACATTGGCCAACCATGGTTCAAGTCCTGACTTGAACTCAGTGACTTGGAAAACACTAGGTGCATGTGTGCCCAAAATCCCAAGAGGAGAATGAAGGAGAGGGGATTGCAATGTGGCCATCCCCTCTGGGGAGTGATTTATCACTCTCCCTTTCTCTGTCTCTCCAACAACACACATGACCTAAGGCAAAAACCCAGCCCTTAAAAAAAAAAAATACAGCATAACCACGATACTATTAAAACATAAAAAATTAGTAATACCTCAAATCTTAAAATCTTAACTGATAATTTAAATTTCCTTGGCTATCTCATAATTCTTTTTCAAGTAGTTTGTTCAAATAAGTTCCATGAGATAGGTGAATATATCTTTTAAATATCTCATCATACAGTTTGCCTGTTTTTTTGTTTGTTTTTGTTTTAGGTTTTTGCCATAAGTCAGATGCACTCACCAGAGAGACAGAGAAAGTGAGATATCACCCTCCTCAGGGGAGTTGGCCATGGTGAAGTCCCTTTTGCCCCATTCTCTTGGGATTTTGGGAATGCACGTACATCTGGTGTGATTTTCAACCCACCAGGTCTGGGACTCCAACTGTGACCCACTATGTGAGGAGTCCAGTGCCTTAACCACCACACCATCTGCTGGCCTCAATATAGTTTCACTTTTTATTCCCTTCCCCCTTTTTTTGCCTTTAGGTTCTGGATTCGAACCATACGGTCAGCCATGTGGGACCCAACCATGCTACTGGCTGGTCCATTACTATTAATTTTGTTTTTGTTTTTATTTTACAGCTCCTTTTTTTTTTTTAACTTTA
>NW_006160142.1:6341057-6360515 GCF_000334495.1 Tupaia belangeri chinensis
TGTCTTTCTGGGGAGTGCACGTGCCCTATAGCAAAAACCTTAACAAGAACAACAACAAAAAGTCAATATTGAACCCTGGATTGCTTTATTTGAGAGGTCTTCAAAAACTTAGTGAGAAATGCACATTAGGAAAAAAAAAATACTATACATGGAGTTCAAAACATTTTGCACCACAATAAACTCATACTTTAATTCCACTTTTGCATAAAATTTGCGAAGTCCCCTTATATATATTTCACTCAGTGTAATTCCTTCAATCTGTAAATGACTTTATGAGATCAATACTATTATGGCTATTTTATAGATGAGGAAACTGAGGCTTAGAGAGATTAGGAAATCTGCCCAAGGCAAAAAGACTACGAAGTGGCAAAATAAGGATCATAATTCGGGAAGTCTGCCTCCAGAGTCTTATATCTGAACTGAAAGGGTTTCCCCATTGCATTATTCCATGACACTCTGTGTAGAATTATTAATGCCTTTCTGTACCAGTACGGTGCTCAGGTTTTACCTCTCTGTACGTACACTCAATTAAGTTGTTTTTGTGTTTTTTCTTTATTCTTGGCAAACACCTGAGCTTCCTTTAAAGGAGCTTCAAAAAATGCATGGATAAATGAAATTAAAGTACAAGTTTATTTTGGTGCCTAAAATTTTGAAATTCATGCATTTTTTTCATAATACTTTTTTCTCTGAACTTTTAAAAGACCCTTGTGTATGTAGAAGAGATGATCATAGAATGTACTAATGCAAATAAGGCTTTTCTTGGTACAGATTTTAAAGAAGGTACATTGATTATCCTATATGGTCCACTTAGGAAGAATATGTCATGAAACCAGATTCGTTGGTCAGGACCTAACAATTAGATGAAAGATACTGAAAGTACAACGTATGTTATTAGCTATATCACTAATTTTCACATCCTTTCTTTGAAATTAGAGATCTCAGGCAAATGTTTTAAAAGGGGCTATATTAAAAACAAACACGATATGGGACCAGCAGTTGCCATAATGGCTATGTAGCTAGACTCCCATGTAGTCGACCATGGTTCGAGTCCCAGACCCAGTGGCTTAAACTCACGCCGACCATGTATGCGTGCGTACCCAAGACCCCAAGAAGAGAATAGAGGAGAGGGGATTATGGCATGGCTATTCCTCCTGGGGGGGGGGGGATTTCTCGCTTTCCTTCTCCCTGTCTCTCTCTGACTTTCTGGGGAGCGAATGTGCCTCTAGCAAAAGACCTTTCCAAAAAACAAACAAACATGATAAATGAAATAGAATCAGGAACAGAAAGAAAGGATTATTACAAGGGCCAATGCCTAGATTAAGAAATATAGGCTGGTCCTGTAGTCTAGTGGTTAAGGAGCTGGATCCCACATCACTGACCATGGTTCAAATCCTGGTCCCAGTATCTTGAAAAACATGCCAGACAGGTATACATGAGTTCCCCAAATCCCAATAGGATGGAGAAATAGAGAAGGGATTGTGGCATGACCCTGCCCCATTCAAAGGTACTTTCTTGTTCTGTCTCTTTCTCTTTTTGTCACTCTCTTGTGAGTGCATGTGCCTTCTGGCAATTAAAAAAGAAATGTCTGTACAAGTTGGTCTTCAGGTAAACTATATTTTACATAATAGTCCTAGCTAGTTATATTTGAAAGACAAACTGACTAGGAGTGCTTCTAGGAGGGCTTTTTAGAATGGCTTCTTTTTTTTTTTTTTTTTTCCCAGTCTTTTTTAAACAAGTTCTGGCAAGCTTTACTAAAGAAAAATGTTGCATGATTTACTTTTCACCGGTCTGTTCGGGCATACTTCTAATGATATCGGAATCACCTGGATCAATGATAGCCAGTGTGCATACTCTGTCGTATTTTCCACATGCTGTGCCCAATTCATTACTTCCACGGTAGTGATGGGCACCAGTTTTGGCCAACCTGGCATAGTACTCTATTTCAGATTTCCTCAAGCTGGGCAGTGGTTGGTGAGAATGACCAACTTGGCTTTGCCTTGTCTGACCATCTTCAGAGTCTGCTTGTCCCCCAGGGCGTACTTCCCACTTTTCATAGCAAGTTGGAGCCGAGAGTTGATCGACTCCAGCTACTTTTTCGTCTTCTTTGCGGCCACCATCTTCCTGCCTAAGGTGTGGGACGGCTCCCAACCAAAAGCAGCCGCCAAGGTGGCAGGAAGCAAGAAAGAGCAGAATGGCTTCTTTAAAAACATAGATTAAAGAAGTTTTTTCTCACCCATCTGATCTGGCTCTTTTGTGTTGTCTTCATTGTACAGTACAGAGAATAGAGAGGACCTCCATCTTCAATTTAAAAGATCATGGACACTTTTAATTAATTTGATATTCTCTTAGACTACATTGCCTATGATTTCAATAGAACCTCTTTAAACTCTGTTGAAAATGTTTGAAAAGAGATAAAGAAAAAAAAATTGAAGTTCTTTTCTTCATAAATGACTGATAATGTCTATTCCCTTTAGCGCTAACATTTTATATCTCTTAACACGACTCACAAAGTTTACTTGAAATGTTTAATGTTCCTATAAAAACATTAACCATAAGACGTCTGGATGATAAATTAAAACCATGAACTTTAATTTAAAAATCAATCTTCCCTCTGTTAATAAGAAATCATTCCTGAAAATCTAAAAATAACTGTAAGAAAAATTTTTTTCCAGAGAACACATGCACTCATCAGAGAGCGAGAACAGGAAATGAGAGCATCTTCCAAGGAGCATGGCCACACCACAATCCCTTCTCCTCCACTTCTTCCTTTGGGGATTTTGGGCACACACATCCACATACCCAGCATCATTTTTTTTTTTTTTTTTGGGAGAGGTTTTTGCTATAGGGCGCGTGTGCTCGCCAGACAGACAGAGACAGAGAGACAGAAAGCAAGAAATTACCCTCCAGGGGGGATGGTCACGCCGCAATCCTTTCTCCTCCATTCTCCTCTCGGGATCTTGGGCACGCACGCACACGCACCCGGCGTGCGTTTTAAGCCACCGGGTCTGGGACGCGAACCACGGTCGACTATATGGGAGTCCAGAGACATAGCCATTACGCCAACTGCTGGTTCCCACCCAGCATCATTTTTCAAGCCGTCAGGTCTAGGACATGAACTGCATTGTCAGCCGTGTGAGAGCCAGCCACCTTAACCACCGTGCTACCTACCTGCTGGCCCCTGACAGGTTCTGAAACTTGCCATTTATCAAGGTGTTAATGAATAGGTTTTAATGACTCCTTATAAAAATATAATTTACCATCAACAGATTTTTTTTTAAGAGCAATGACTGGTTTTAAAATTTTGGGGGGGGACCAGCAGTTAGCATAATGGCTATGTCGCTGGACTCCCAAGTAGTCAACTGCGGTTCAAGTCCCAGACCTGGTGGCTTAAACTCACACAGGGCGCGTGTGTATGTGTGCCCAAGATCTCGAGAGGAGAATGGAGGAGAAGGGATTGTGGTGTGGCCATTCCCCTGGAAGGTGATTTCTCACTTTCTGTTTCTCTGTCTCTCTCTGTCTTTCTGGCGAGCGCATGCGCCCTATAGCAACAACAACAACAACAACAACAAAATTTAAAGTTTTATTTTAAGTTTTATTTATTTTTTCTTCCATTTATTTTTTTCTTTAAATGAGACAAAAAGAGTGAGATAAAGGGAGGCAGCACTCCCAAAAAGGTCCTCACATCATTATTACCACAACCTCAGGGATCTCCAGAGCACAGACATACATGCAACTGTATACTCAGAGAAATCTCTGCATGCAACCTCAGAACCTCCACATGTGGCTTAGCCTCCCGGTGATGTTTGACCTCTGGGGCACCATCCAGTCTCCAGACTTACTGTTTTAATAAAAATGGTACTAGCTCATTTCAAACATTTTTTTTTTTAAGAGAGTTTTTTGCCATAGGGTGCGTGTGCTTGCCAGAGACACACACAGAGGAAGAAAGTGAGAAATCACCCCCCAGGGGCAATCTCTTTTCTTCCATTTTCCTCTTGGGATTTTGGACATGCACGCACACGCACATGCACCCAGCGTGAGTTTCAAGCTGCCAGCTCTGGGACTCAAACTACATTCTGCCGTATGGGAGTCCAGTACTACAAATAGTTCACCACCTGCTGGCCCCATTTCAAACATTTTAAGTCGTCAAAATTATATCAAGAGGAAAACAAAAAAACTTTCTAAATCTCACTGCTTCAGAAATAACAGGGTAGTTTTTGTGAACTCTATTACAAGATCATGATACACAGACACAGATGGATGGGTTAGATAGATAACTGAATGAATAGCAATAATTTCAGAACACAATCATAATAACTTTTTAAAAAATAGAGTCTCAGGCTAGCCAGTGGCCTGATGGATCCCACATGAACTGGATCCCACATGATTCACCACACATTTTAAGTCCCAGGTGACTTGAAACACATGCTGGACACATGTGTGTGCATGGCCAAAATCCAAAAGGAGGAAGAGATGGAGGACAAAGGATTGTGGGGTGACCATATACGCTGAGGAATGCTTTCTCATTTTCCCTCTCTCTCTCTCTCTCTCTTGCAAGTGTACGCACCTTCTGACAAACTAAAAACAAAAACAAAAAAGCAGAAGTCTCATCTCAACTAATTTACTTGATTAAAAAAAAAAGAAAAAAACCACTTAGGTGAAACTGAAGACTGGAGAGTTGTTTCCCTATTAATTCAGTGCTCATTTCCCACCTTTTCTTTTTTGGGGGGATTATTATTATTATTTTCTTTTTTTGAGGGGGGAGTATTTCTTTCTTCCATGAGTGAGAGAGACTGACAGAGACAGCATCCCCAACAGGGTCCCAAATCCATAATCTGCTCCCAGCTTTCAGCCAGCCCCAGATCATGGGCATGCGTGTGCTTAGTGTACACAGCGGCAGTCTCCAGACTTGAACTGGGAATCATTCCGTGTGGAATTGCCTTGCAGAAGAGTTGCATTTTACCACCACTGTCTGGCCCCACCTTCCATCTTTTTACCATGACTTCTGTATTCTGATTTTTGTTGTTGTTGTTAATTTCTTGGGCAGTTGAATATTACCAGGTAGTTTTTTCAAAAAGGACTCAAGGGTCTTGCAGCAGAAATTTCTAGTGAATACTGTCATCACTTTTTTCTTTCCTTCTCAGTGAAATATTCTTAATTTTAAATGTATATACTGCCCTCACAAATATAATGTGCAATCCTAGCTTCCTTTGGAGCTAGAAGTTCTGGTTAACGGGATTTAAGCAAAAGCATTGTAGGAAACTTACAGAACATATCCTTACAGAGAGGGGATATGCCCATCTTCGGTTCTCCCTGTCACCTGGAATGCAAACGGAAGCTCTGTCTTCTTAGACAGTGAGGAAGAAGATCTGTGCTGGATATAATAGAACAAGATGGGAGAATTCTAAGTCTCTGACACTGTCCCAAGGCCTGAACTATCTGCCTCCAGGCTTTATGTGTAAGAGAGAAACTTCTACCTTCTTTAATGGCTGATTTGGAATCTTTAGTTATTTGCCATTGAATTTCATCATTAACTGTCAGGCTAGAAAATGCCTTAATGTTTCAGAATGCCTTCCTGTTGCCATTACACTTAACAATTTAACCATGTATAATTCTGATATTATACTTTCCTCTCTCTCAGAACTTACAGACACTACTCCATTTTTTTTTTTTCCTGGCACTGCAAGTTGCAGCGTCAAAAACTAAGGCAGCTCACTTTCAGTTCATGCTCAACCTCCACTTCTGTTTCTACCTAGATCCCTAAGAAAAATTCAAACAAAAAAAAGTAGAAAAATGTTTAGATTCAACAATTGCTAAAAATTCCCATATTTACTTTATATCTTACGGATGTGTGTGTGTGTGTGTGTGTGTGTGTGTAATATATGTATATACATATATACACATATATAAAAGATAACTTCAAAAAATTGGTGGGAAAATAGAATTAAAGTACCAGTTTACTTTGGTGTAAAAACGTTTTCTATCCATGCATAGTTTTTTCATAATGCACATTTTCTAGGAACTTTTTGATGACCTCTCACATCTCTATCTCTGTTTCAATCCACATTTCTTCCAAAATCATTCGAAGGTAAATTGCAGGCATAACATTGTACTCCTAAATACTTCTGGGTGTGTTTTCTAAGAATAAGATTTTCTTAAGAATTAAAACAGCAATATCCTGGGGCTGGCAGGTGGCGTGGTGGTGGTTAAGGATGCTGGATTCCCACATGCCGACCACGATTCAATTCCTGGACCTGGAGGCTTGCTCTCTCACTTTCCCACTTTCTCCTCTCTTGTCTCTGTCACCCTCTAGTCAAATTAAAAAAAATAAGTGAATGAATAAATAAAATAAAATAAAATAAAAATAATTCTTTAAAAAAAACAGCAATATCCTTCATTATTCATTCTATATTCAAATTTCCCATTGTTGCTTCTCCCCATATTCTCTTTCGTGGCCTTCAAAACAAACCAAACAAGGCAGTTAGGAGTCACACATTGTATTTGGTTGTTACATTTCTTTAATCTCTTAGTGAAGAATAATCCCCTACTTTTTTGCTTTGTATTTTTGCCTTATTAGGTTTACTCTTCGTGGCAGCCTGACCAGTCATGTTGTATACTGTCCTACCTTTCGACATCACCTGGTTGTCGGCTTGTCATTTCAATTTACTTGTTTATCTATCCCTCCCTTTTATTTCTGTAAACTGAAAGTTAAGTCTTAAAATTTTATTAGACTTCAGTTAGATATTATTTGGTAAAAATATTTTGGGGACATTACAGGACTCCCACATAGTCAACCGCAGTTCGAGTCCTGGACCCAGTGGTTTAAAACATACCAGCTGCATGTGCGTGCATGGCCAGAATCTCAAGAGGAGAATGGAGGAGAAGGGATTGCAGCATGACCATCCCCCCTGGGGAGTGATCTCTTGCTTTCTGTCTCTATGTCTCTGTCTCTCCAGTGAGTGAACGTGCCCAATAGCAAAAATCTCTTGAAAATTTTTTTTAAGGCTGTATTTCATTCTGTATCACATCAGGAGGTAGATAGGAGGAGCTAGTTGTTCTGCTATTAGGGATATTAAGTTTAATAAATTGATTGAGATGGTGACCTTCAGATCTCTCCACTTAAAGGTAAATAATCTGTAGGGTGATTCTTTGGCAATATGGAAATATTTTTTAATCTAATTATTATAGTATATATTTATGAACTTTGCCTGAATCAGTTACATCTGTGGGTTGATTTTCTAAATCTATCATTCTTTTCTACGTTTATTTTTAGGCAAATAGCTTCTCTTCATTAACTGAGGATAAATTTTGGTTTATCCAAAAAGGCAGAGTAAATGTTTAAACTTTTCCCTTTAATTGCTAGTTGGCAGAGGAGGTGATATGGCAAATGATTTAAAAATACTATTTATCCTAACTAATTCATCTAGGATATGCTTATATGTAGACCCTATCATCTTTTTCTCCCTAATATACAGTATATATTTTTTCATCTGTAACGTCAGTTAGCATATTCCTCTATTTTACTTCTAAATATATTTTTCATTCAATTTTTTGATTTCTCAAATTTAGGAATACCAATAATATGTATCTTAGGATACCAATAATCTGTACTTTGGGATGTATCAGTCATTATCTAATTACATTAATCTGCTTTTCCTCTGCATTTTTGCTGCTAATTTCTAGTCACCAGTGTGACTTCCATACTGGTAACTTGATTTCCAATTTTTCTCCATTATTTCAAATTTATCTATTAGATCTATAATTGTGTTTATATTTCTGTATTATTTCTTCAGCTTTTTTCTTTTATATTTAATATCCATCTCTAAACTCTTGACATTTTCAATTTGTGTCATAACTCATGTTCTTTGGTAGGGAATGTTTCTTTGAAATAAATTTTCTTTTATATGGGCTCTTCATCTACCTTTTGCATATGGTGTACTTTCAGGATTTTAATTTGCTCATACTTGACAGGAGAAGCTCTGTTTTTCTGTTCTGATACATTGCATACGAATTCTTGATATTCTTTCCACTTTTTCGGGGAATAAGTTGACCTCAGAGCTAAATTTGGTGGCTGGGTACTACTTTTTATTCACTTATCTATAGCCTAATTTTGGAAAAGGTCGAGTAGGAAAAAAGATTAAATCTATTGGCAAGACAGATTACCTTATCCTCTGCTCAGGGTCAGGAATTTGCTCTTTCTTGAGATCCCATGAAATGTTCCAGGGCCCATGCCATGTGGCCAAAGGTATATCTCTCTCCTGTGGGTTTTGGATTATTCCTTTGACTGTGCAGTGCCCTGATCATCCAGATCTTGGCAAAACTTTCTATTTCTGTGGAGATTGAAGATGGTACATAGAATCTTCTCTAAAAGTATCACCTTGCCCACCTCCACTCCTGGAAATGTAAATTTAGTCTATTTAACTTTCCTGTATTGGAGTATTTTACTAAGAATTTTCATGCATTTTCCAATTTACCTTTTAATCCTTAGTACTGCTTCTTGATAATTTTTTCTCCCCTTATTCTCTAAGAAACTTGAGGAGGTACACTCTATGAGTTAACTTTACTATATTATTTTCTTATCAATACTTTAATAACAAATAACAAATAAATCTGTATCTTGGGTTGGGAAGTATGAAAGTAGTGGTTGATAATACTAGCTCTGTAGTTGGACAGACCTGAGGTTGACTTTGTTTCTGCCACTTGCTCTTAATTTTAGTTAAATTACTTCTCTCTGGGTCTCAGTTTCTTTATATTAAAATGAAGGCATCTACTCATAGTGTCGTTGCAAGGATTAAAAGAGATAAAGGGTCTATCTTCAGGTGCATGTGGTAAGCTGCTACAGCATGGGTTAGGGATCTTGGGATGCATGGGTTTGTTTCCCAGATCAATCTAAACAGACTGAGCATGGTATGGTGTGCACCTGTCATCCTAGCTAACTGGGAGACAGGGGCAGGAGGATTGGGGCATAATGAGACTCTGTTAAAAAGACCTATTTCTCTGTCTCTTCCTACCATTAGAAAGAAGGAGAGAGATAAAGGATTTAAAGTGCCCTGTCTCTTTTTCCCATAGCGTAAGAATCCCTATTTTCAGCTTGGCACATGGTTGTCCAGAATAAAGACTAGTTCCTAGACCTCCTTGCAGCGAATTATGGCTGTACAACAAAGTTCACACCAAATAGAAGACACTTGAGGTACCTTTTGAGAACCTTCTATTTTTTTCTTTTAATTTTTGCCATAGGGATGTGCTCCCCAGAGACAGAGACAGAAGCAAAGTAATAAATCGCCCCCCAAGAGGGATGACCACACCACCACCCCTTCTCCTCTATTCTTTTCCCAGGACTTTAGGCATATTCACAGACCCGCTCCTGGAACGTTTTTCAAGCAGTCTGGCCTAAGATTTGAACTACGGAGTCAGCCATGTGAAATCCAGCACCTTAACCAACATACCACTCATTGGCTAAGAACCTTCATTTTAAAGGCAGCCAGCAGGTGTCCAGTGCCCCTTCTCTTTTTCTCTGAAACATGCTTAGAATGTACATATGGTGGTTAGAACTCCCTTTGGAGTGTAAGGTCTCAGGGCAGGAGGGCAGAGTGCTCGCAAAGAGCAGTAGCCTGAGCATTCCAAGATTTCTTTAAGCAGAGCCATTATACTAATCCTGTATTACCTTCAGTGTTTTGTGAGAAATAAAGTTCTATCAAAGTTAAATCACTGCTATTTTGGGCGTGTTACTCACAGGTAACTTCATTTTATCATCTAATAGATTTATTTCATAATTCTTAGTAGTTAAGAATAGACCTTGGGGACCAGCAGTTGGCATAATGGCTGTGTTGCTGAACTCCCATGTAGTCGACTGCAGTTCGAGTCCCAGACCCAGTAGCTTAAACTTACGCTGTGCGCGTGTATATGCCCAAGATTCCGAGAGGAGAATGGAGAAGAAGGGATTGTGGCGTGGCCATTCCCCCGGGGGGTGATTTCTCGCTTTCTTTCTCTCTGTCTCTCTCTGTCTTTCTGGCAAGCGCACGCACCCTATAGCAAAAATTTCTCAAAAAAAAAAAAAAAATGTATATATAGACCTTGGGACCAGACTGCATGAATGCAAATTTAGGCTTTCTCATTTCTTTGTGCATCCTTAGGCAAGTTCTTTAAACTTTCTTTACCTTTGTTTCCTCATCTTTAAAAAAAAAAAGTTAACTACTTCATAAGATTATTAATGGGATGGGAATGACATTTAATATAATTTAACAATGTCTGGAAAATAGTAAATGCTATTCATTGTAACTGCATAAGTTTATTATATTATTTATTATATTATTATATGAGTTTTATTCATGCTTCTCTAGATTGCTTATTTCCAAAGGCTATTTCCCAGCCTGCTTATTTCCAAAGGATATTTCCCAGCCTTATTTCACACTTTGAAATAAAAGTTAATATATATATATATATGTATATATATATAGCCATCTAGTAATTATTATTTGCATAACAAATTACCTCTGGCCATATGTACATTATTTTGTTTTATTCACACAACTATCCCATGACGTATTTTATACTTTTTTAAATGAGGAAACAAAAGAGAAAAAGGACTTAGTGATTTGCTTAAAGCTACAATTTTTTCTTAATTTCAAGTTCTTTTATACATTCAATCCCCTTATTTAGCTTGCAAAGTGAATATTCCAACATGTGTACATTTTTCCCCAGTCCAGTTGATAATACTATAAAGTTATCTTCAACAGGTAATACCCCATTTCTTTGTCCCATTAATGCTAAGCCTCCCTATTTTTCTCCCTAATGTCCTTCCTCAGACTCTACTCCTTCACCCACCCTCTTCCCACACTATATCCCGTATTCACAACCATTTATTTACTGTGTTTCTATATCCTTTAGTCATTCAGTTTTGGTCATAGAGTACAGATGCTCAGTATATATTAAGTGGAGACACACAATGTCTCTCCTTCGTAATCTGGCTTGCTTCACTCAGTGGTAAATGTTCCATATTCATCCACTTTCTGTCAAAAGCCAGGGTCTAGTTGTTTTTTATGACTGAATAGTAGTCCATAGAGTATATGTGCCACAGTTTTTCAATTCATTCACCTGTTTGTGGACATTTGGGTTGGTTCCAAGTCTTAGCAATTGTGAATAATGCTGCGATAAACATCGATGTGCAAGCACTTTTCTGTCTAAGAATTCTGTAGATACCAAGGAGTGAGATTGTTGAATCATATAGTAGCCCTATTTGTAGATTTTTGAGGCATCTCCAAATTGTTCTCCACAATGACTGAACCAATTTACATTCTCACCAGCAG
Organism: Tupaia belangeri chinensis; assembly: GCF_000334495.1. NCBI lineage: Eukaryota > Metazoa > Chordata > Mammalia > Scandentia > Tupaiidae > Tupaia > Tupaia belangeri. The sequence goes on from NW_006160142.1 coordinate 6,352,361, forward strand.
TATAAGAGAATTATCCTTTCACCACATCCCTACCAGCACTTACAATTTTTTTTTTTTTAATCTTAGTCTTTCTGACTGGGATTAGTGGTGTCTCATTGTGGTTTTGATCTGCATTTCCCTTACAATGAGGGATGTTGAAGCATTTTTTCATATCTCTTTTGGCTATTTGTATGTCATCCTTAAAGAGTGTTTTTGTTTGTTTGTTTTTCAACTCATTTTCCCACTTTTTAATAGGGTTGATTGTCTTTTGTTGGGGACAACTGCTTGAGTTCCTTGTGTATTCTGGCTATCAGTCCCTTACCTGATGCATAGTTTACAAAAATATTTTCCCATTCACTGTATCTTTTGCCCTGCAAAAACCTAGTCTGATGTAATCCCACTTGCCTATTTTGGGGATTGTTGACTGTGCTTTGGGGGTCTTATTTAAGAAGTCTTTGCCTACCTCAGTGTCTCCCAGAGTTTCCCCAGAGTTTTCCAGGAGCAGTTTTATAGTTTGAGGTCTTAGGTTTAGATCTTGGATCCACCTTGAGTTGATTTTTGTCAAAGGTGAGAGGTAGGGATTCAGATTCATCTTTCTGCAGATGGATATCCAGTTTTTCCAGCACCACTTGCTGAAGAGGTTTCCCTTTTCCCACTGGATTGACTAGCACTCCTTGTCAAAAATAAGTTGACTGTATGTTTGGAAATTTATTTCTGGGGACTCTATTCTGTTCCATTGGTCCATCTGACTGTTTCTGTGCCAGTACTATGCTGTTTTGATTACCATAGCTTTGTAGTATATTTTTGGATCTGGGAGTGAGATGCTGCTCACACCACTTTTCTTATGCAGGATTGCTTTGGCAATACAAGGTCTTTTATGATTCCAGATAAATTTTATGATTGTCTTTTCTAGATCTGTGAAGAATGTGTCTGGTTCTTTGATTGGGATTGCATTAAATATGTAGATTAATTTGGGTAGAATTGCTATTTTGATTATATTAATTCTTCCAGTCCAGGAACATGGGATGTCTTCCATTTTTTGTGTCATTTTCAATTTCTTTTTTTAGCTCCTCATAGTTTTTCTTGTGGAGATCTTTAACTTCTTTGGTTAGATTTATTCCTAGGTATCTTATACTTTCTGTTGCTATTGTAAATGGAATTACTTTTTTCAGTTCTATCTCAGTCTGCCTGTTGTTCATATATAGAAATGCTATAGATTTCTGCTTGTCGATTTTGTATCCTTCAACTTTACTGTATTCATGTATTATATCCAGGAATTTTTTTCATAGATACTTCTGGGTCTTCTTTGTATACGATCATGTCATCTGCAAATAGAGTCTCACTTCTTCTTTTCCTATTTGAATGTCTTTTATTTTATTCTTTTTTCTGATTGTGTTGGTGAGGACTTCAGTACTATATTGAAAAGGAGTGTAGAAAGTGGGCATCCTTGTCTTGTACCAGTTTTTAGTGGAAAAGCTTTCAGCTTTTCTTCGTTCAGGATGATGTTCGCTATGGGTTTTTCATAGATAACTTTTATTGTGTTGAGAAATGACCCTTCTATGCCAATATTGCTGAGAGTCTTGATCATGAAGGGATGTTGTATCTTATCAAATGCTTTTTATGCATCAACTGATATGATCATATGGTTTTTCTCTTTCTTTCAGTTAATATGGTGTGTTACATTTATGGTTTCATGTATGTTGAACCAACAATGCATTCCTGGAATAAAGCCTACCTGGTCATGAAGTATAATCTTTTTTATAAGTTGTTGGATACAATTTGCTAGTATCTTGTTGAGAATCTTTGCATCTATATTCATCAGAGATATTGGTCTATAGTTGTCCTTCCTTATCTTGTCCTTATCTATTTTAAGGATAAGGGTGATAGAGGCTTCATAGAATGAATTAGGGAGAGATTAACCCTTTTGGATCTTTAGAAATAACTTGAGCAGAATGGGGGTTAACTCGAAAGTGTTGTAGAATTCAGAAGTGGAGCCCTTAGAACCAGGACTTTTCTTCATTGGGAGGTTATTTACTACAATTCAATCTCCTGGCTTTTTATGGGCCTATTCAGAACTTTCTATATTGTCCTGGCTCAATCTTGGTAGATTATATGTGTCCAGGAATTTATCCACCTCATCCAGATTTTCTTGTTTCTTGGCATATTGTTGTTCATAGTATACTCTAATGATGTTTTGTATTTCTACTCTGTCTGTTGTTCTATTGCCTGCTTCATTGCAGATTTGATTTGCAGAAATTCTCTCTGGTTCCTTTCTCTCTTCTTCTTAATAAGTCTCACTAGTGGTGTATCGATTTTGTTTATCTTTTCAAAGAACCAGCTTTTACTTTCATTTATTTTCTGTATAGTTCATTATTTTCTATTTCATTTATTTCTGCTTGGGTCTTTATTATTTTCTTTCTCCTGGAGTTTTTATTTTTTAATATTTTTTTGCTGTTGTTTTTCAATTCTCTGAGGCATGATGTTAGGTGATCCATTTGCCTTCTTTCTGTATTCTTTTTATGTGCACTAATTGCTATGAACTTCTCCTCTTATGGCTGCTTTTGCAGTGTCCCAAAGATTATGGAAACTCATGTCCTGAATGTCACTGACTTCCATGAATCTTTTGATTTCAGTCTTGATTTCTTCAGTAGTTGTGAAGTCATTCAGTAGTAGGCTATTTAGTTTCTATGTATTTGAGTATTTTTGAGAATTCCTCTTGAAATTAAAATCAAGTTTAATTCCATCATGATCAGAGAAGATGCTGGATATAGTTTCTATGCCTTTGAAGCTGTAGAGGCTTGCCTTGTGCCCTATCATGTGGTCAATCTTCGAAAAGGTTCCATATGGGGGTGAGAAAAAAGTGTTATCTTGTGGCTTTGGGGTGGAAAGTTCTATAGATGTCTGTTTAGTCAATTTGATTTACGGTTTCATTTAGATCTTTTATCTCTTTACCTATTTTTTGTCTAGATGATCTGCCCAGAGGATATTGTGGGGTATTGAGGTCTCCAACAATTAGTGCATTGCTGTCTATCTCTCCTTTTATATCTAACAGTCGTTCCTTCATGTATTTGGGTGCCGGTGTTAGGTGCATATATATTTATAAGCATTATAACTTCTTGACTGATTGACCCTTTTATTACAATGTAATGCCCTTCTTTGTCTCTTCTAACAGTTTTTGTTTTAAAGCCTATCTTGTCAGAAATTAGTATTGTGACTCCAGCTCTTTTTTGGTTCCCATTTGCATGGAAAATCTTTTTCCAACCCTTCACTTTTAGTCTGTGTATGTCTTTATCCATGAGATGTGTTTCTTGTAGGCAACAGATAGAGGGTTTCTATCTATTTATCCATTCAGCCAGTCTGTGTCTCTTGATGAGAGAATTTAATCCATTAACATTCAATGTTACTATTGATATCTCTGGACTTGTCCCTACCTTTAAGTTGGCTATTGTCTTGGTTGTCTTTCATTCCTTTATTTCTGGCTGTTCATTCTTAGTTTTCTTGGAACAGGACTCTTTTCAGAGTTTCTTGAAGAGCTGGTCTGGTGTTGACAAATTCAGGTTTTGTTTGTTTGAGAAGATTTTAATCTTTTTTTTTTCCCATATGAAGGATAATCTTGATGGATATATATAATAATCTTGGTTGGAATGGTTTCTCTCTTAATACTTTCAATATGTCTTCCCATTCTTTCCTTGCTTGCATTGCTTCTGTTGAAAGGTCCGGAGTTAGTCTGATGGGATGACCTTTGTAAGTTACTTCTCATTTCTCTTTTGCCAACTTTAATATCTTGTCTTTATCTGTGGGCTTGGCCAGTCTGGCTAAGATGTGACTTGGAGAAGATCTTCCTGGGTTGATACTATTCGGAGTCCTTTGTATTTCTTGGGTCTGGATGTGTGAGTGCTTTTCTAGACTTAGGAAATTTCCTTCCAAGATTTCATGGAATAGATTTTCCATGCCCTTGTTAGCTTCTTCACCTTCTGCAATACCAATTGTTTGGATGTTTAATGGAGTTTAGTATTTCTCATATATTATCCTCATGATTTTTTGTTATTTTTTTCTGTCTTTTTGGTGTTTTTTACTAGGTCAGAGGTCTTATCTTCTATGTCATAGATTTGATCTTCAGCATGGTCTAATCGACTTTTAATACTTTCAAGAGAGTTTCTGATTTCCTTTAGTACAGACTTTATCTCTAATAGTTCCATCTGATTTTTTCTTTAGTTCATTTCTTCTTTCATATTGTGAAAGGACTTCCTAATCTCCTGTAGCTTGTTGTCTTTTTTCTGTTCCAACTCATAGAATTTTGTTACCATGAATGTTCTAAATTCTTTCTCTGACATTTTGGTAACATCTGCTTTTTTAAGAGATGGAGGGAAGTTATTGTGTTCTTTTGATGAAGACATATTTCCTGATTTATTCGGACCTGAGGCTCTTCTACTTCTAGCCATGGGGAGATATATTCACTATGGGATACTTTTTTGGAGAATGTTTTTTTTGGGAACAAGTGTGCTTCCCTTTTACTGTGGACTGATGTGTCCAAAGTCTCTCTTCTGCTGTATTTTGCAATGTGATCTGCACAGGAGGAATCTTCTATTCAGGAGTCTTGTTGACAGAGAGAAAGTATCTCTGGGGTTAGGTAAACCAGGGCTGGAGCCGGGGCTGGGAGGCCCTGCCTCAGTGTCCCTTAGGCCAGGGGGCTGTAGATGGAAATCTAAAGCTACAGTTGTTAAGTGGCAACTCCTGAGCTTATTCTTCCAACTCACTTAACAATCCAATGTAGCATGGTGGTCATTAATTATATTAATGATAAATTAGAAAATGGACATGTTCCATGCATTACTATTTGTCTAGGAGAGTCCTTTCAACATATTTCTTCCCTTAGGTCATTAGGAAAGTCATGATGTATTTTTCTATGTGTGTGTGTGTGTGTGTGTGTGTGTAAAAATGCATCATGATTCTCCGGATGACCCAACACATTTTCTCTGGAATACGTCCCTTCCTTTCTGAACCACAGCCACACCTTTGATGTAGTGCCTCAAACAGTACATCAGGTTTCTAAAACGTCATGCTCAGATTGCTAGTTTTTATTGTTATTCCCCTCTACAAGAAATATTCAATGGCTCTCCATTATTTCATTAAGGATGTAGTTCACCACCACCACCACCTCCACCGCCCACCCTCGCCATGTTCAGTCCCGGCCACAATCTAATGTTTCAGGCATATATCCTCTTTCCCCTTACACTAATTCTCTTTTGCACTGAACTGTGTTTCCTCTTCAGGATTTTCTATGTTTTTCTGCATCTATCCTTTTGTTTATTCCCTAGACCCATATAGAATGCTTTCCATTTATTTTTACTTAATTCAGTTCTACCTATTTCTATTTCTTTCATGAAGCATTTCCTGAATTCTCAAACCTAGGAATACTCTTCCTCTTCTGAATTCTTGTATAGAACTTGTTGTCTCTATATAATTCAGTCAGTATTGTTTCATGGCATGACATTATTGATCACCTATACTTTTGCTTGTATTGCAAACCTTTTTTAGGCCATGTTTTTGTTTATGTTTTATTGCCTAATACAGTGTTGCCCCACCTAGCTGTAGATTCTCTTTCTGTAAAAAAGAAAGATGTGACCAATTCAGATCCTTTTTACAGCAATTGTTCATCCAAACGCTGGCACTTCTAGTCTTTATGAGGCTTTCCTGCCAGGTCAGGGAATTGCATTAAAGTTTGAGGCAGATGTAAAAGTGAGAAAGTCACTACATGGATGTTCAGAACATTCTTTCTGTTCTGAACATCCAATCTATCATCCTTTCACAGCCTCTTAATCACTGGAATTTTGAAATCTCTTCTTCTAAAGGCCAGCTGTGGCTACGTTTTGAAAATAGGCTACTTTAGAACATATAAGGGGGACCAGCAGTTAGCGTAATGGCTATGCTGCTGGACTCCCATGTAGTCGACCGTTCGCGTCCCTGACCTGGTGGCTTAAATTCACGCGGGGTGCGTGTGCATGCGTGCCCAAGATCCCGAGAGGAGAATGGAGAAGGGATTGCGGCGTGGCCATCACCCCTGGGGGGTGATTTCTCGCTTTCTGTCTGTCTGGCGAGTGCACGTGCCCTATACCAAATACTTCTCAAAAAAAAAAAGAACATACAGAGGATTCAGTTTACTTCGGGAGTTTTAGGAGACCTGTCACCATCTTCTGCTTTGAGGGCCAAGGTTTGTTGTTCCTGGTGTGAGCACCTTCCCACTTTCCAAACCTGGTTATTCTTAAATAATTTAGGAGACAAGTGATAGGAAGGCGCTGATTCTTGGACAAGGAATATGAGGGAGACCACATTCTCAGCATTTTTCTTGATTTGATAGCACTGCACTTTAACAAATTCGAATCCGTGGGAATACAATGGAAAACTGAAGTAGGAAACAAACTTGAGCATGACTTGGCTACAGAATGGTGAGGATGGGTACAGAAAGGTCGCGTACAGAAAGCTTCAAGGACGGTCCAAGAGGAGTTCTTGAGGTGGGCCGTGGAGATATCTCACTCCCACTGCACACAGACACCGCGCGCCGGTCCGCAGTCTGTCACTAGGGAACGCAGGCGCCCGCAAGCAATTGCCCTGGGGAGCGCTCTCTGCCGGAGCCGGGAAACGCAGCCCCGCGGACGCCCGCGGACGCCCTCAGCGGCCTCCCCCAAGTCCTCTGGGCGGGCGGAATCCTGGGACTTGTGGTCCGCCCCGCAGGCTCCCCGCCCAGGCCGGCGCAGAGAGGACTACACTTCCCAGGATGCATCGGGGCAAGGAGCCACCCGGCGGGGAGACAAGGGGCGGTCCCCGCGCTCCCGGGCGTCGCCGTTTCCAAGCGCGGCGTTTTCGCCTAGTAACCCGCCGCCTCGGTTTCCGAAAGCGGCGCTGTGGCCCCGCCCCCGGAGCCCGGCTGGGGGAAGAACCTGTCTCCCGGGGCGCCCGAGTGACGAAGCCCATCCCCGCGTGCGGGAGGCGGGGAGGCGAGAGGAGGGCAGACAGAAGATTTCGCTCGCCGGTGAGGCATCCGGGACGCGCCCGCGGCGCCCGCTGGCAGCAGAGGTTAGAGGCTGAGAGAGCGGGGATGCTCCGCCGGCGAGGCTGGATCAGGAGTGGGAGGAGTGCAGGACACCTCCAGGGCGGCAGTGCGCGCGGGCCAGCGTGTCCCTTGGGGTTGGGATTCCTCAGACCCCGGCGGCTGCCTCCCGGGGGTGTGGGGCTGTGGGTTGGGGGTGTCGCTGTCCCCGGGATCCCGCGGGCGATCACGCCTCCGGGCCGGGTGAAAGAGGGCCCGAGGTCACCCGGGGACCCCGTACTGGCGCATATCTCCCTGGGGGGAGGGGTACACGATTTCTACCACTTGTTAATTATTTAATTTCTCCTGGACGGGGAAGTGTTTGTAGAGAGCGCTCACCTCCCTCCAACTGCACTAGTGCCTGGTTTCTTCCGATTCAGAAAATCTATGACGCTCGCGATTGGAGTTAACTGATTTAGTGAGAGCTGCTAAGGTCTTTATGGTTTTCTCTGTGAAGAGAAGATTAACGGAGGATATGAATTTTAAACGCACGCATGACAACTAATTAGAGCATCTAAACAATAACCATTGCTTATTCACCCTGGCTTAATGAGGAAACAGTAAATGTTCTTTCAAATGCTATCAGCAGCCACCAACCAGTATTTAAGACATATTTAATATCTTTAGGGAGATGACTCTGCAAGGAAAAAGGGGGAGAAATTGAACATTTGAAAAAACAAAAACAACCAAACAAAAACACCAAACTTGGTTTAGTTTGGGGATTATTTTCATGAATTGGATGACTTATACAAAAACATCTTTCTTTCTTCCCCTCTCTCTTACCCTGGATATAGACTGTCAGTTTCGGATCCAAGGACGGCGATGGCAAAGCTTAGCCGGGTTGCCGGTCAAATAAACGCTGTCACAGAATAAATCCTGCTGCCTGCTGCCTTCTGCGAAGCCCCGCGCACTGCAAACTTAAGTGAGCGAACTGGGTAATCAGTGTTTGGATATGCAGATCCCTGATTCAAAAGGCGGGGTGACCCCCCCGAGAACCCCTCCCGGGGGCCAGAGCCCGCAGGTGCAGTGAGGCGTGCGCGCGCGGGTGCTGGCGCGCCCGAAGCCTCCTCGCTCCGGGAGAGGGAGCGG
>NW_006160142.1:6379007-6398600 GCF_000334495.1 Tupaia belangeri chinensis
TATCGTGGCGGACGGGACAGCCCCCAGCTGCCAGCTCCGGCTGGAGTGGGTGTACGGGTACCGGGGACACCAGTGCCGCAACAACCTGTACTACACAGCCGGCAAGGAGGTGGTCTACTTCGTGGCTGGGGTCGGGGTGGTTTACAACACCCGCGAGCACAGTCAAAAATTCTTCTTGGGACACAACGACGACATTATCAGGTAAGGGGTTGGACTGGGGCCGCGGGGAAGGGGTGGGTGTGGAGGTTTGAAGGCTGGGAAGGAGCTTTCCTGGGGTCAGACCCAGGAGCCCCACGGATAAAGGATTCTCCCTGGAGCCCCATGGAATTACAGAAGAGCTGCTGCTTCTAGGGCTAGGGCAGAAACAGGATGGTGGGCACAGGTGGAGAGGGAGAGGTCTCTCTTCTCTATCCCCCCCCCCCTCAGGCTTTTAAATCTCTAAGGAGTCAAGTATTCCATGCTTTTTTGGTGTTCATACCTGCTACAAGTGGAAGGAGCCCTGGTAACTACCAAACACTTTCTTCCGTAACTAGGTAAATGGTAGCACCAATAGCCTGTGATTATCATCTTTGGGAGGTAACTCAGTAGGTTCCCCATAAGCCTAAGGATTTGATTACAGATTTAAAAAAAAAAAAAGATTTTTGCTACAGGCAATTTGAAATCTTTGTCCCAGAGGCTTTAGACCTGGGAAATTTCTGCAGTGGGTGGGGAGTTTTTTTTCTCTAATATTTCGTTTGGCAGTGTTTTGATGTCAGAAGAATATTTATACACCAAATGGATGCTTCCACAACATCACTGAGGTTATAAAGGCTGGCTGCTACTGGATCACAAAATCCTACCAGCCAGCCCACAGAATGAACAACGTAGTGTGTACTCCAGGCCGGACTGACCAGAGTACTTCATTGGAAGAATAGCCATTTTAGGAGTCCTACCTATCGCATGGAAGTGGAGGCCCATTTTGATTCTTGGCCCTATATTCTTATCTTTCAACCAGACATATTTTCCCCCAGCCCTTGTCAGCTTCTTGCTTAACCAAACAAGGTGTGGTCCAGATGCTCTTCACAGGGAGTCCCTTTCAGCCATTGTCAGTTGAGAAGGGTTTCCATGATTTGAGAGCTTCAGCCCACAGGGAAAATGACTTGCTGAGGATGGACTACAGCTGACAGAGACCATATTTGTACCTTCTAAACTTGTGTGTTTCATTGATGTAGAGAAACTTCCCTCACATTTTCAGTGTAAATCCACCATTTGCTCTAAATTTGCCTTTCACAGCGAAATAAATGATTAAGTGGTGTAATGTCAGTGGTCTGAATTTTTCAGTGGGGGGAATGTTTTAAAAGATCAGCTTCCCCCTACCTCCTAATTTTGTGCATATATTCCATAGCCTTTTCCCCTCTGAGACTTAAAGTTGAAGAACTGTTATAAAAAATAAAAACTTAATATTTAAAAATATAATATGGCACATTTTTCTAAAATCTTGATTTCTAGAAAATAAAGAATTTAAGTATGGGGAGCTCTGCTATTCTGATGATTTGGTGGAACTGACATATAAAACTTTCTTCTTTCTTCATGTCACACAAAACAAAATAGCTTTTTTCTTCCCTTCCTGATACGGTAATGGTTGTGATTGGGGTATCCTTACTTAGTTCCATCCTGCAGATTTTGCTTCTTTAATTGCCAGACTGATCATTAAAGTCACAGGTGCAAATGATTAACAGTGACTCATGAAAAGGTTAGATGTTTAAAAATTTAAACCATTATGTTTTTGCTCCATCTGTTTTCATGCAGGTCTTTCCATTACAACATCGAAATAAGATGTAGTCCTTTGGGGGAAGGGAAGGAGTGGCAATTAAACAGAAAATTCCCTGGGGTTAAATAATATTAATGTGACAGTTCACTGAATTGCTTTGAGGATATGAACTCTTAATACCAATTCTTTCTCTCTTAGGGGAAAAATGAAAGGCACTGTTGAAACTGAAGGTGGGAAAAGGGTGGAGTTGCAGTAAACCATTGTTATGACAAGCAACTAGGCTAGTGGAGATGTGATGGGTGATTAAAGAAACACTCAGATTTGAAGAAAAAGTGAATGAAGTTATTTGCATAACTGGTTTCAGTTGATAAGAAGAAAAAAAAGACTATCTTCTGGTCTGTGTATTAAGGAAGTTATATCTTCATGCTGAATAGTGACATAGTAGTAAGCCTGACTTCAGAGTAAGGACTTTATTGCTCTGTTCTCCATAATATTTACTTGGTTCTGAGTCCATACAGGTGAGCAGAGTTCTTTACTACTCACGTATGTCTTTGAACAGAGGAATAAGGCTAAGTCCAATGGATTAAAAAACACAAACCATGGATGATTATGCAGTTAAGAGCTATGAAAGTAGAATATTATTCTGTTATTTTGCTTTATTTTATATATGTAATTATCTTTTTTTTGATGAGAGTGGTACACAAACCACAGTGCTCAATATTTCATCTTTATGAATTTCAGCTCTTTAGTGTGTATTTCACTATACTACTGTTTTTGGAATTTTGAAGTTTGTCATTGAATAATAAAGAATATAGCCGTGAGTTTAATGCAAAAATATTCGGGTTATTTTTTGGGGGGGATTATTACATGACTATTAAAACTTCTAACTCTTGATTCCATCAAAAGAGAATGTGTAATTGTCCACTTGGTATGTAGGTTTTATATTAGTTTAAAAGATATATTTATGTACATACACCTCCTGCTGCTTTATTTTTTGTGCTGCTTTGCCTAGAATATTAACTAGAAAGCAAGCCAACAAATATTGATAACACACTCTATTTTACAAAACTGGCATCTCTGAAATCATGACGAACCTCAATAACAGTATAGGATATGGCAGGGCTCATTAGCGCTCGGCACAGGTGTCCTTCTATTTTGACAGGCTATATGTAAAAGTCATTTTTTAAATGTTGGTATGTGAGGCATACCGTGATTTATTGAAGGCAGAGGCTTAGTTTTATTCTCACGAATGATTGCTTTTCAATACAGATCACAGATTAGAGGACGATGCCATATTTTAGCCCTAATGCCATTGTTATGGGGCAAGTACATATTCACAGCAGGGTCGCTGTTGTACTAACAACAGGACAATCAGGGCTTGAAGGCGAGGACAGTAATACTGGCTGGAATAGTTACTAACTCGGTGTCTGCTCCAGGTAGCAGAACATGGCACAGAAAGGAAGTAGATGAAAGGAAAGGTCATATCACCAACCTTCCATTTTCAGTGACTCCAGATGAGACATTTACCTCCTCACTTCAGATCCCTGTATTGCTTCTGACCAGTTCATTGTTTCCATTTCCTTCTCCTTTATTTTTCGCTCTCTGTTGCAAAGGAGGTTTATCTGCAGTGCTGCTTTAGCATGGGAAAGGGCACTGACATTGTACGCCCTTGGCCATGAACCCCACCCACTCGGCCATTTATGGGAAGTGTCTGGGTGGGTGGCTTGACCTCTCCGGGCTTTGCTTATTTGTGAAATGGGTTTCATACCTAAATTGCAGAATTGTAGCTATTAGAAATAACATGCAGAGGGTTTGGGGTGAGCCTGGCCCCTAGTTGGTGCTCAATACATGTTCTTAGTGTGGTAGTAGTACTGTTTCAATAAACACATAAACACACCAAAAAATGAAACAGTAACTCCTCATTGCCCACAGGAAGAAGTCCAAATTCCTCAGTTTTCATTCACTATGGTTCTAACCTATCATTCAATTCTTATTTATTAAAAATAAAATTTTAACACTATGTCTTGCTCTGTTAACAATCCTCCTGCCTCAGCCTCCCAAGTATCTGGGACTGCAGGCCCACATCATCAATGCCTGACCTTTTAAGGTTTTTTTTTATGTGTATTTTATTTGTGATAGTGTGTACATGTGAGAGAGTAAGAGAGAGAGAGAACACTCTCAACAGAGTCTTATCACATTCACAATGCCCCCTCCCTAGCCCTCTAGCCCCTCAGGATTTTGATCATGCACCTATCATGTTTTCAAGCCGACCTAGGAATATGAACCTGCAATTGGCTGGGTGGCTTCCACAATTGCAGCTCACTTTGCTACTGATTGCACCACCAGGCAGAAGTGCCTGGCTTTTAGGATGAGCCAAGAGCCCAACTTAGGCCTCCCATAAGGCCTCATTGTGCTGAGTAGCAGTGTTTGCCAGTGCACTGTGTGTGGCTGGGTCCTTATTTTCCTTTTTAAAAAAATAGCATAAATTGTTTGCTTCTTCCCCGTTCTCCTTTCTCCCTCTGTTCACCTTCTGCCTCCCTCTCCAGTGGTATTGGAGAGGGAAAACATGAGCTTTGGTGTCAGATGCACCTGCGTTTGAACCTAGATCTGGGACTGGTTGGGTGACTTTCTTGAACCTCTCTAAGTCTTATCTCTCATCAGTAAAACAGCTTCTCATTACAAAATGGACTTGTAAAGGTCTCTACCTTACAGTTTGTTGTGGAGATTACATATGCGATACCCTGTATCATGTTTGGCAAATGGGAAGCACCCACTATTGGGGGCTTGTTTGCACCCTCATCCTACAAGGCCCCATCTGCTTCAGTACACTTCTCCAGTGGGACCTTTTACCACTTGGAGATGAACGGGTGCCTTGCCCTCCTAAAGTTTTTCATCTTTTGTGACCAGCGCTGCTCACTTAATAAGTGCCTTTAGGGCCATTCTTTCATCCAGCTTAATTTTATTTTCTAAGTGTAGATGAGGTCCTTGAGAATGAGAATGCATCTCAATTTGACCAGAGCTACCATTTCTTTCTTTCTTTCTTTTTTCAAAAGAGATTTTTTTTTGCTATAGATTGCATGTGCAATCCAGAGATAGAGAGAAAAGATAGACAGAAAGCGAGAAGTCACCCCCCAAGGGGGATGGCCACACTGCAATCCATTCTCCCCTCCGGAACTTGGGCATGCACACACACATGCCTGGTGTGAGTTTCAAGCCACCGGGTCCAGGACTCAAATTGCAGTCCAGTGACGTAACCATTATGCCATCTACTGGTCCTGAGCTACCATTTCTTAAGTGTCAGATTCAGAGCTAAATGTGTGTACAGATTCATATCATTTGTGTTCTCAACAAGCCCATGAGGTGGTACTGTGGCTTTCCCCAGCTCTTTATAACTCTGTGTATCATTTGTTGATCTATAAATCCTGGGCTCTGTTGCTAGAACTCAGTCTAGAAATGGAATCATGTTTTAGTTCACTTTAGGAACATCATCTTTGAAACAGTGATCTACTGAAGTTTAAGTTAAAATTAAAAAAAAAGGAAAAAAGGGTTATGACCTGGCTAAAGTAACCCAGGGCTGCAAATACAGTTTGAAGATAGGAGTCTAACAGCCGTGGTTGGGCCTGGAGTGTCAGGTAAGCGTCTTCACATGAAGGCCTGGAGATGTGACTTTGTATTTTTCAGTCCCTTGGAAAGTTTGAGTAGGGGAAACATAGAACTGACTATGGAGGAATCAAATCTGTATTGAGTTGAGTGCCTGCTCTGTACTAGGTACCTCATATGTCGTCTCATTGAATTCCTTCTCCCCCACTCTGAAAGATGGCCTCTTCACTTTATAGGTCACTTTATAGGCTCTGAGAGGGAAGGAGATTTAAACGAAGTCACTCAGTAGGACTGTCACACTGTTGGATCCCTTTTACCCTGTGTATTGACAAAACCATGAAGTGAAAACTTTTTGATGGAAGCTTATGGTCTATTCATGAATGGTCTTATTATTTTTATTATTAATAAATTACAGTTTGGTGATTTAAAAATTTTTTTTAAAGTTTATTTTTTGTTTCTTCTGTGAGAGAGAGAGAAACAGAGACAGGTACCCAGTAGTGTCTTCAAGTCGTAATCCACTGCTGATTTTGGCCAGCCTGGATCACAGGTACATAGACATACTCAGCACCCTTAGGGAGGACAGGTACATAGACATTCTCAGCACACTTAGGGAGGCCTCAGGATGGGAATCCAGGAACAATCCTGGAACTCTGTATGTGAGTCCAGCACTGCAGAGGCTAGCCACCATCTAGCCTCATTTGGTGTTTTTCGTTTTGTTTTGTTTTTGTTTTTTTAGGGGAGATTTTGCCTTAGGGCCCCTGTGCTCACTGGAAAGACAGAGAAACAGAGAAACAAAGAGACCGAAAGCAAAAAATCACCCCCCTGGGAGGTGGCCATGCCACAATCCCTTTTCTTCCATTCTTCTCTGGGATTTGGGGCATACACACACACATGCCCAGTGTGAGTTTTAAGCCACCAGGTCCAGGACTTGAACTGTGATCGACTATGTGGGAGTCCAGCGATGTGACCATTATGCTGTTTGCAAGACTCCATTTGGTGATTTTTATTAAGGTTGATTTATTGGGGCTCTGTAGTGTGTGGTAGTAATATGCTGCTTAAGAGAAGCCAGATCCTTGGGTGACAGCAGGTGGCATGGTGGCTAAAGGTGCTGGACCCCCATATGGCTGACCATGGTTCGAGTCCTGGACCTGGTGGCTTGCTTTCTCTCTCTCTCTCTCTCTTTCTCTCTCCCTGGTCAAATTAAAATAAATAAATAAAGTTAAGTAAAATAATTATTTTAAAGAAAAAAAAGAGAAGCCTGATCCCACATGGTGACTGCAGTTCAAATCTCTATCTTACTCAGTCTGAAACATGCCAGGCATACACACAAGTGTCTGAGATCCAGTGGGCTGGAGGACTGAAGGCAGAGGATCACCATGTGACCAGGCCTTGTGGAGGCTGCTCCTCTTTTTCTCGTTTTCACATGCATGTACACTCACTCTTCTCATAGTAAAGGGAAGAATAAAGATTTATTTGTTCTCTAAGTTGTATATATTTTATCCTTTCTCATTTGTTTATCCATTGAGAACTCATTTTACATTGATAATGTGCCAGGTGCAGGTGGTTCAGCAATGAACATGAAAAATTGTCTGCTACCTTGAAATGTACATCCTTAGGAATGAATAAACAAGAAAACAATATATAGGTTCTTTACTGCTAAGCAAGGAATACCCACAGAAATAAATTGTTTTGGGTAGGGATATGGAAACTACTTTAGATAAAGTTTCCAGAGTGGCTCTCTAGAAAGATGACATTTAAGCTGAGACCTGAAGGGTGAGAAGGAACAGGTGGTGAAGATGTGGTGGCAGGGGAGAGGTTATGGACACAGGTGCCAGGGTGGGAAAAACTTGATGTGTCCAGAACTCTAGTATAGATTCCCAGAGAAAGACCAAGGTCATTAATGCCTCATGGGACTTGCTACCTAATCTGTCCTAGATTTCCCAGGAGAGTTACAGATATTTTATTTAGTTACTATCCCGGGTACACTTGTTCTTGTTACACCATTAATCTCAAAATTTTTTTAAGTTTTTATTTTTTGGGACCAGCAGTTAGCGTAATAGCTATGTCGCTGGACTCCCACGTAGTCAACTGTAGTTTGAGTCCCGGACCCGGTGGCTTAAACTCACGTGCGTGCCCAAGATCCCAAGAGGAGAATGGAGGAGAAGGGATTGTGTTGTGGCCATCCCCCCGGGGGGTGATTTCTCGCTTTCTGTCTCTATGTCTCTCTCTCTGTCTGTCTGGCGAGCGCACGCACCCTATAGCAAAAACCTCTCCAAAAAGAAAAAAAAAAAAAGAAAGAAAAAGAAAAAACAAGTTTTTATTTTTTGAGAAAACAGAAAGAAAGAAGCATCCCCAAAAGAGTCCTCACACTGTGACTGACCCCCCAGTTCCAGTTGGCCTCAATCATGGGCATGTGCATTAATACTCAGCATTCTCAGGGTGGTCTCCCAGAACATGAACCCAGGATTTTTCTCCTGTGTGGAAAGTTATGCCACTGGCTAGCCCCAGGATCTCAATTTTTAATTCAGAAATATGACCACTTTTTTCTGGGAAAAGTATGGTTACCATATAATGGATCACCACTTGAAAACATTGCATTGAACTATACTATCTTATAAAGAATAACATTGTTCACCTTTTCATAAATTTATTGGGCTCTTGTATACTTTATTTAGAGAAATGTCCATTCACATTATTCGCCCATTTTTTAGTTTGAGTTTTTATTGTTGACTCATAAGAGTTCTTCATGTATTTTGGATATTAGTCCCTTATTGATTATATTATTTGCAAATATTTTTACCCATTCAGTGATTTATCTTTTTTCTTTCTTTAGGGGAAACGTTGAAGCACAAAAATTTTTAATTTTGATTATATTCAGTTTTATTCATTCATTTATTTTTATTATGCTTTTGATGTGATAGCTAAGAAATCATGACTTAATCCAAAGTCAGAGATTTATACCTATGTTTTCTAAGAGTTTTATAGTTTTAGCTTTTATATTAGGTAGATCCATCTTGAGTTCATTTTTATGTATGGAATGAAGTAGAGCTCCAACTTCACATGTGAATGTCTAGTTGTGCTAATACCTTTTGTTGAAAAGACATTTTTCCCTAAGAAATTGTCTTAGATGCCCATGGCCTTTGAGTTTTACTAGCAAGGGGCCCATTCTTCCCACGTAGAAGATGCTAAAGGTTTAGGGACTGAGAAACATAAATAATCATAACTAGATTAACCTAGAAGTAACAGAAGTTAGAGGCTTTGGTTACTGTCCTGAATTTGTAAAGGTGCTGGTAGTTCTTAGGAAGGATATATAGATTTTTTTATATTTATAGAGAACTGGTTATACTTTGGAGATGCAATGTGATATTTAGTGACATTACTTTAGGGACTAGCAATAGTCCATACATCGGACTTGTCTGCTTACAAAGGTTCTCGTTTTTTAAAAATGATGTAACAGTCTTCTACCTTGCTGCTAGAGCCAGAGACCAGCTGAGGTGGGAGCTGGAGTTGAAAGAGATAGTGCTCTTTGACCTCTACTTCTTTATCACTTCGTTTTTTCTTCCCCCAGAGGGAGGCAGGCATTAGATAGACTCAACCCAGAAGCTGAAGGATTCGAGGATTGCAAACTAATTCTGTGCAACTCCCTTTTCCCTCAGCAGAGAAAAGGGAAGCAGGGGGCCAGCTCTGCCTCTCAGAAATGAGCAGCTCTCTCTGGGCTAATTGTAAATAAATAGGCTGCTCAGAGAATTATTCTAAGGCTATTGAGAATTATTTGAAGCTATGAACCTTCCTTTTCAGTTTAACTGCTGTTTAATAATGTCATTAAAACATTATTCTGTGTTCATTGTGAATTGGTTTTATGAGTACGCATAAAACAAGACCCAGAAATGACAGGATATCTTCTAAGTAAGGGATCATCAATTTCAAGAAACTAAAACTTTTTCAAAGAAGCACACTTAAGGAGGGAATTATAAGGGGGCAAGAGAGTCTTTTGGAACTCAATTACAGGAAGTGTGGCTGGCCTTTTAGGCATTGCATGAGTATCAACTTTTGGGAATTATTCTAAGGCTATTGAGAATTATTTAATTCCAAATTCCCAAGAAAGAGATTTGGATTAAATTAACATGGGTCAGGATGCCCACCTAGTCTAATCAGCTGTAGCCTGGAGGATGGGACCATGTTTAAAAGGGCTGTCCCTTTAAGGAAAATTATCTAATAAAGAGAGTATGGACTGGGAAATAAAGAATGCAGCTCTAGGGAACCAGCAGTTAGTGTAATGGCTATGTCGCTGGACTCCCGTAGTTGCCTGCGGTTCGCATCTGGAACCTGGTGGCTTAAAACACATGCCGGGGGCGTGGTGTAATGTGCCCAAGATCCCAAGAGGAGAATGGAGGAGAAGGGATTGTGGCATGACCATCCCCCCTGGGGGGTGATTTCTTGCTTTCTATCGCTATGTCTCTCTCTGTCTGTCTGGCGAGCGCATGCGCTCTATAGTGAAAACCTCTCCAAAAAAAAAAAAAAGAAAGAAAGAAAAGAAAAGAATGCAGCTCTACTACAGGAAGTGGTTTAGGAGAGGAAGGCAAATTATTATTTATTTCTTTTTTTGGAGAGGTTTTTGCTATAGGGCGCATGCACTCGCCAGAAAGACAGAGAGACAGAAAGCAAGAAATCGCCCCCCCCCAGGGGGGATGGCCACGCCACAATCTCTTCTCCTCCATTCTCCTCTTGGGATTTTGGGAACGCGCGCACACGTACCTGGCCTGAGTTTAAACCACCGGGTCTGGGACTCGAACCATGGTCGACTACATGGGAGTTCAGCAACATAGCCATAACACTAACTGTTGATCCCAGGAAGGCAAATGATTTCTTGATTCATAGGAAAGAGGGCAGCAATGATGAGAAGTACTGAGTCAAGGACAAGAAGAGGTAAAGAAAGGGATATTGACAGGGCTTAAGTTAAAAGCATTGGTGATATGATAAGTAAGTCACAGAATTTTCATTTTTCATAGAGGTCATTCCAGGGTGGACTAGGGATGGTGGCAACAGCCTTGGTGGGCCAGGGGGGCATAAAACCTTTGCCCATTGGGATGCCAGTGCATCTATTAGGGTATTTTTTTTTCCTTGCTAGTATCTGGTGTCAGAGGTGGAGGATAGAGGAGAGCATATGGGAATGGGGGCTGCTGTTGGTAGTTACTAGGGAGGAGGTTTGATGATGCTCACAGGAGACTTCCTGGGGTAGGTGCACCTGCTGAGGTGATGGGAGTGTGGGGCAGAGAGGCAGCAGCTTCTTACCAGCTGATGAAGAAATATTTTCATATTTTAAATGGCAGAGATACTGTACACTCCTCCTGCATGACTATGAGTTAAAAGTTTACACGAGTGAACCCTTGGATGATTTAATGAGTGCAGTCATCTAATAGACTTTGAAAATGAATCTTCCTAAGGGCAAACTTAAAATCTGCCTAAAGCACCTATTGCCTGCAGGTTCATATTCCTTCAGTGTTGTCTCCAGGCCTAACGTGAGCTAGTCCCTGGATGCTTTTATAACCTGATGTCCTTCCTTGCCCTTCTAACATCTCCCAGTCACACCAGGCTCCTTGGAGTTCCCTAAACCTAGGATCCTATTTTGTATATTTTCATCCCTGCATGTGCCATTTTGGCTGCCTGAAATGACCTCTCACTTCTCCACTTGCACAGTCTTTCACTACCTTTGATTTCAGTTCAAGTGTCTTCTCTCCCTGAAGCCTTGTGTGACTGACTGCTCACGGATATTGTAGGCCCTCCTTTCTCTATGTGGCCAGACCACTGTGCGAATGCCTTCCTATGGAGTCATGTTGCATGTGTTGACTTACCCATCTCTGTGATTTGAGTTTCGTAAGTGTGGTGTGCATCTACCCAGCACATTGTCATGAGCATAGTAAGTGCTTAATATTTTTATTTGTTGTTTGTTTTTCATATCCCAAATTATTTGGAAAGAATGAGGTTTGAAATTTCTTTAGAACTCATACATATTTATGAGGAGAAAATCTTGGAAATATTACTCAGCTAACACTGGAAAGTAGAATTCAGAATTATCTTTTAAAAAAATGAGATGGCAGTAATGATCAGTTACTGCATTGCTCTTAGATTGGACACCAAATTCCATTTGACTTCTTCCTTGCACAGCTCTAATGCTCCAGACCAGAAACGACCATTGAAGGCATAATATTTTCTCTTGAAATATGGCCATGGATCCAATGACAAAGGACTTGAACTTAGGATTTTTTTTTTAACTGTATTACAAGGAAAATCTTGATTTGCATCCCTTTCGATTTGGGAAACACATGGTCTTTTGGGCAATTTTTGAAACTATGATGGAATGTTTGTAAGAAAGAAATGAGGTCCAGATATCTGCAGAGATTTTAAGTTAACACTTGCCAACTCTAAGTAAATTTAAGTCTTTACTGGCCCAGGAGAGTTTTACCTAAAGATACCAAAGTAGAGATTCAAAGGCAACCCTTGGACAAAAGTGAACATGAAGGATGAAGAGCAATTTGGCAGGCAGGTAGCAAGGGGACAGGAAAGGAAGGAGTTTCAGGGAGGGAACAGGTTGTGCAAAAGCTGGGGGGCGCAAAAGGCAGGGTTCCTGGAAGGAAGAGTAAATAGCTCAGTATTGCTAGGACGAAGGGTGAGAGTGAGGAGCTATTGTGGGAAGTGAAGCTGGGTAAATAGGCTGGGGCTAGATTACTAAGAAACAGATAGTTCATTCTATAAGTTAAGGGGACTAGAGAATGGATTTAAAAGGGCAAGACGAACCTGATTTATATTTTAGGAATATGACTGAAGGCAATGGATATCCTTTTTATTTTTATTAACAACCTCCCCCTGTTTTTTAGGATTTGTTTTCACTCTTTGTTCCTTTGATGTCAAGCTTCTCAGAAGGGGAAGTGTAGCATTGTATATGGGAATTGAGTCCTAGCTTGAAGTCTGCATAGATTATGTCTTTAACATAATCTTATACCTCCTAATACCTCATAATTCTCCTAGTACCGTCTAAAAGTGAGGAAACTGACTATATGGTCTGTTAAATCTTCCTGAAGAGTCAGCCCCATAGTGCAGTGGTTAAGTGCTATGCATAGGAGCCAGATCCAACATGGCCAACCACAGTTCAAATCCTGGTCTTGAGGTTTGAGAAAAGCACTTGGGGGGGGTGCTTTTCTCTCTTTCTCTTTCTCACTCTCTGGTGAGTGCACACACTCTGGCATAATAATAGAAACAGTTCCTTTTAAAATCCCTTTTGGGGACCAGCAGATGGCATAATGGTTACGTTGCTGGACTCCCATGTAGCTGACCACAGTTTGAGCCTTGGACCTAGCTGCTTAAAACTCACACTGGGCGCGTGTGCATGCATGCCCAAAATCCTGAGAAAAAAATGGAGGAGAAGGGATTGCAGTGTGGCCATTCCCCCTAGGGGCTGCTTTCTCGCTTTCTGTCTCTCTTTGTCTTTCTGGCGAATGCACATGCCCTATAGTGAAAAATCTCTCTTAAAAAAAGAAAAAGAAAAAAGAGGATCCCTTCTTCCCTTCTGAACGAAGTGCTAAGGTTCTAAGTTGTGTCCATATACTGCCTACATTCTCTTTCTTGTCTCTCTCTCACTCTTCAACCTTGTGAACTGGTCTATTCCCTTCAGCTACTGAGCTTCTTCTCTGAAGTGACTCTGATGACTTCTGGTGTTAAATAGAGCTACATCCTGCTTAACCTCTGCACAGCACTGGGTACATTTGCTCACCTTCTGTTTAGTGCTTCTCCTTTTCTTTCCTTGATGTCAAAAGTTTCCAGCTTTTTTTTCACCTCCTTGATTGTCCTTTGTACACCTCTTAGATATTAGGGCTCCTCAACATCACTTGTCAAAATTTTATGACTTCAAGCTAATCATGAGAAAACAGACCAGTGCAAACTGAGGGACACCCAACAAAACTGCCTTACACATTGCAAAACATACTACTCTCATGAAAGACAAAACCAGATTGAGGAACTGTTCAGATTAAAGGGAAGGAAAAAAAGATAATTTTGGACTGAGATGGAAAGGGTTTGTTATAAATGACAGTATCTGGACAACTGGTGAATTTGAAAGTGGACTATAAATTGGGTGATATTGTATTAATGTCAAATATTCTGAATCTGATGGTAGCAATGCCATTATGTATGAGCTTATTTTAGGATATGTGTGTTGAAATATTTAGGAGTGAAGATTTATGGCTGCAAATTGCTTTCAAGTGGTTCAGTAACAGTGATAGCAGCAATAACAATAATGTGTGCATTTGTGTCTGTGTAAGTGTTGTGGTCCTCAGTCATCTCTTCTTTCTTCTTTTCACCCCTTGCTCTTTCCCATGTCCTTTGACCCACTGCCTCCTTTCTGCTTCCATCATTGTTCTTCCGTTCTATTCTCAGCACAGGAGCTAGTGATCTGACTGTGATGTAAGTCACATTGTGTCAGTTTTCTGCTCAGAACCTTCAGAGTCAAAGCCAAAGTCCTTGTGATGGCCTCTAAGCTCCTGTGGGACTTGGCCTCCTATTACCTCTGCGATCTGATCTTTTTCCTCCCTACCCCCTTTACCTCCCTACCCCGTGCATGTCTCCTAGCTGCTGCTGGAATACCCAGGCACTCTTCTGCCACAGGGCTTTTCACTCCCATTCCCTCAGCCTGGACCTGTCTTCCTTCAGACCTTCACTTGACTTTACTCACCTCCCGTAGGTTTCTGCTCAAAGGCACTTTCCCTGCCTACCTTATTTAAAATTCACACCCTTCTCCAGCACATTCTTTATTACCCACCTTTGTTTATTTTTCTCCTTAGTTCTTACTTATATGATCCTTGTTGTCTCTTCACTAGAATATATTTAGATTTGAGCAGGGCTGCTTAGTTCACTACTCTGCTTTCAGTTCCCAGAACAGATCCTAGTATGTGTCACGTTCTTTTCATTATTTATCTGTTTATTTATTTTTATCTGTTTATTTATTTTTTAACATTTCCCCACAAACATTTACTTTACATATCAAAACATTTTTGCTCATACTCCATAGTTCTTGACAGTTAATAAACAACTTTCAAAATTTCCAGAAAACAGACTTTTAAAGATAACTTTCAATATATTTGTCATAATTTTTTATTTGTGACTCTATGACAACAGAGACAGTATGGTTTTAAATATTTTTGAGAAAATATTTACATGTCAACTACTGCAATTGTTGAAAAGCAGATGCCCGGCACACAATTCACACATGAACCTTCCTAACTCATTTCTGCCTACCAAGTATTCTGTGGTTTACCATCTGCTAGCAAAGATCAGTCTCTTTTTCTTCCTTCAAAGTCTTCCTCAAGTTAATCCTCTGGTTGTGGCTGCTCTTTTGAAATTTCTACTGATTATAATGCTGGGCTGGAAAAGTCCAGGTTATTTTATGGTACAAATTCTTTCACATGGCTTCTCTAGACCTCTCTGCCAAGCAGAACTGTTTATGGTGCCAGGCAATCTTTCTAAGAGCTTCTATTGGCTTTCTTGAGATCTACCTTAGTTCCATAGTTTTCTGTTCATATCTTTAGATATGACATTCCAGTCAAAGCCCTGGCAATAAGAAGTATTTCCAATTTCTGATGCAAGGCAGCAGGTATTATTGAACTTAGGCAAATAACCCTTCTGTCACAAAATAAGAATACACACAAATATTTTCCAATTCCAGAGGGCTTAGGAAGGGAGAAAAGTTTGTTTCAATTTAAAAAAACAGACAAACAAAACATTTTAACAAATTACTGAACCTATCAACAGTTCAAAAGAGAGCAAAAAGCATAGTAAAAAAAAAACCATTAATGTTTTAGTCAAAAGTCATAAAATTCTGTTTCACCACTTCAGTCTCATGTAATTCATCTCTCTTCTGTTGGATTTGCAGTGTTATTGCGGTCTGATCTTTCTGTTTAAATCCTGGAAGTTAACATTCAACGTTATTATTGATATTTCTGGACTTGTCCCTAAAAACATGTTTGCTCATACTCCATAGTTCTTGACAGTTAATAAACAACTTTCAAAATTTCCAGAAAACAGACTTTTAAAGATAACTTTCAATATATTTGTCATAATTTTTTATTTGTGACTCTATGACAACAGAGACAGTATGGTTTTAAATATTTTTGAGAAAATATTTACATGTCAACTACTGCAATTGTTGAAAAGCAGATGCCCGGCACACAATTCACACATGAACCTTCCTAACTCATTTCTGCCTACCAAGTATTCTGTGGTTTACCATCTGCTAGCAAAGATCAGTCTCTTTTTCTTCCTTCAAAGTCTTCCTCAAGTTAATCCTCTGGTTGTGGCTGGTCTTTTTAAATTTCTCCTGATTATAATGCTGGGCTGGAAAAGTCCAGGTTATTTTATGGTACAAATTCTTTCACATGGCTTCTCTAGACCTCTCTGCCAAGCAGAACTGTTTATGGTGCCAGGCAATCTTTCTAAGAGCTTCTATTGGCTTTCTTGAGATCTACCTTAGTTCCATAGTTTTCTGTTCATATCTTTAGATATGACATTCCAGTCAAAGCCCTGGCAATAAGAAGTATTTCCAATTTCTGATGCAAGGCAGCAGGTATTATTGAACTTAGGCAAATAACCCTTCTGTCACAAAATAAGAATACACACAAATATTTTCCAATTCCAGAGGGCTTAGGAAGGGAGAAAAGTTTGTTTCAATTTAAAAAAACAGACAAACAAAACATTTTAACAAATTACTGAACCTATCAACAGTTCAAAAGAGAGCAAAAAGCATAGTAAAAAAAAAACCATTAATGTTTTAGTCAAAAGTCATAAAATTCTGTTTCACCACTTCAGTCTCATGTAATTCATCTCTCTTCTGTTGGATTTGCAGTGTTATTGCGGTCTGATCTTTCTGTTTAAATCCTGGAAGTTAACATTCAACGTTATTATTGATATTTCTGGACTTGTCCCTAGCATTAAGTTGGTCATTTTTTTGGTTGCTTTTTGTTCGCTTATTTCTGTTTGTGTGTTTTTAATTTTCTCTGTAAAGCACTCCCTTCAGAACTTCTTGAAGTGCTGGTCTGGTGTTGGTAAATTCTCTCAGGTTTTATTTTTATCTTTTCTTCCTGAATGAAGGATAGTCTTGCCAGGTATAATATTCTTGGTTGAAACCGTTTTTCACTTAATACTTTGAATATATTTTCACATTCTTTCCTTGCGTGCATTGTTTCTGATGAGAGGTCTGGTGTTAGCCTGATGGGATAACCTTTGTAAGTAACCTGACGTTACTCTCTTGTCAATTTTAGTATCTTTTCTTTGCCTGTGAATTTGGCCAATCTGGCGATGGTACGCATTGGAGAAGATCTTCTTGGGTTGATTCTGTGTGAGGTCCTTTGTATTTCTTGGATCTGGATATTTGAATGTCTCTCTAGATTTGGAAATTTTTCTTCCAGGATTTCATGGAATAGATGATTAGTTTCTTCACCTTTTGGGATACTGATTTTTCAGATGTTTGGGCGCTTAATGGTATCTAGTATTTCTCATATATTCTCATTTTTTGGGTTATTTTCTCAGTCTTTTTGATGATTTTTTTCTAGGTCAGAGATTTTGCCTTCAACATTCGAGATTCGATCTTCTGCGTGGCTTAATCTGCTTTTAATACTTTCAAGGGAGGTTTTTATTTCCTGTATTACAGCCTTTATCTCTAACAGCTCCCGTTTGACTCCTTTTTATGTGTGTACTTCTTCTTTCAAATCGTGAAAGAACTTCCTCACCTCCTGGAACTCACTGTCTCTTTTCTCTTGTGCCTTGTGGAGTTCGTTGTCTGTCATCTTGCATCTCATTTAGTTTTGTCACTATGATATTCTGAATTCTTTATTGGACATTTCCATGAGTTTCATTGTACTGTCCGTGGATGATGAAGGGTTGTTCTTTTCTCGGGACCAGCAGTTAGCATAATGGCTATGTCGCTGGACTCCCATGTAGTCGACCGCTGTTTGCGTCCCGGACCCGGGATGCGTGTGCGTGCGTGCCCAAGATCTCAAGAGGAGAATGGAGGAGAAGGGATTGCGGCATGGCCATCTCCCCTGAGGGGTGATTTCTCGCTTTCTGTCTCTCTGTCTCTCTCTGTCTGTCTGGCGAGTACACACGCCCTATAGCAAAAACTTCTCCAAGGATTGTTCTTTTCCCTTGAAAGAGAGATTTTTTTTTTGGTTTCTCATATTTCTTGTGTCTCTCCATGGTTTCTGGTCATGCTAGGAATTACACGTTTCTTCCTAATTTCTTGGAGTTAATTCTGAGTGTTTAGAGGTGTGCAGGAGGAGGTGATTCGCAATCTCTCTACAGTTCCACTTTCCCTGATGCTCACCAAGCAACCTGTGCTTTTGAGTTTGGAACTGGATATTACAAAGGCCTCACAGTTTCTAGGGAATAGGTGTACCTGGGCTGAACTGCAGGGTTTCAACTGAGAGTTCAGAGGCGTGTGGGAGGAGATGAGCCGCCCGCTCTCTGCAGCGCCGTACTTTTCCCTGCTGCTCACTCTGCAGTCTCTCTTCTCTGAATTTTAGTCTTTTGATGGTGTATTCACTTTTTGCTAATTGCTTAGAGAAGTCTTCTGCAACTGTAAGATCATGTGCTTCCCTTTACTGCAAGGTACTTCTGTGACAATTTCTCTCCTCTGCTGTGTTTTGCAACAAAGGAAGAGGTTTTGAGTTCAGATTTATAAAGAGGAGTTTCTTCCTTCAGGCCACAGTTTCAGTAAGAGTTGAGGATTTTTATGACCCTAAAAGTATTCAGATGCGTGGGTACCGTGTACCTAAGCCTGTCTAGACACTCACTGTGTGGAGGCTGGACAGCAGAGTGAGAAAGTAAGGTTAAAAAAAAAAAAAAGAAAAAGAAAATAAGGGGGGAAAAAGACAAAAACAACCAAAAGAGGAAAAAAAATGGTTTTTAAAAGAAGAAATGAAAACCACCTAGTGTGTCAGAGGAACATAGCAAGACACAGCTCAGATTTCAGTGGCTTCTGAAATTAGCAAGAGAAAGGAGAGGTCAGAGGTGAGAAGACATGTTTTAAAAATTAAAAAAAAAAAGTTAGAGAGAGACAGAGACAGAGAGAGGATGAAGGTTGCCCTACCTGTCTGAGCTTTTTTGGGCTATGGAAGATGGGGTTCATGTCAGGTTCTTAATAAGTGTTTGTTTAATGAATAAATGAATGACTTATACATATTAACTAGAGTAGGACTTCATTTTTTTATTCCCTTTGACAGATAATGAAGCCTCTGGACCCCATCTGAAAATTGTAGGTTTGTTTGTTTTGTTTTACACTTCTTTTTGAAGTATAATATAGGTACAGCAAAGTACACATGTCATAGTATAAAGCTAGATCAATTCTCACAAATGAAACACACCTATAGTCTCACCCACATCAAGAAATAGACTGTTACTAGCACCACAGAGGGCCCCATGTTCCCCCTTTCAGTCACAAACCCCATTGCAAAGGTAGCCTTCATCCTGTTAATGGCATAGATTAGTTTGCCTAATGATGTATTTTTAAAGACTTATTTAATTTAATTTATTATTATTATTTTTAAATTTGACCAGAGAGAGACAGAGAGAGACAGAGTGAAAGTGAAAAAGCAGGCTGCCAGGTCCAGTACTTGAACTAGGGTTGGCCATGTGGGAGTCCAGCACCTTAACACCATGCCACTTGCCAGCCCCATAATGTACTTTTAAAAGGAATGTTCTAGTATTTATTCTTTTGTATTTTTAGATCAATATTATGTTAATGATATTCATCTGTGTTTCTGTATATTTTAGTTCCATATTTTTGATTGTATAGAAACACTGTAATTTAGTTATCATTTCTACCATGATGGGTATTTGGATGTTTTTTAGTTTCTTCTGGCCACTATTCACATTCCAGTTTAAGGGAGCATATATTTGTAATTCCACTAGGAGTAGCATTTCTGGGTCTTGGGGTGCACATATGATGACCTATGTTAGGTACTGTCATACAGGTTCCTAAAATGATTATATCAATTTTATATATTTGCACTCACTACAGAGTAATGTTTTCTAATGTATAAAATAAAATACATATGGGACCAGCAGTTAGCGTAATGGCTGTGTCGCTGGACTCCCACGTAGTCGACCGCGGTTTGCGTCCCGGACCCGGTGGCTTAAAACTCACGCCGGGCGCATGTGCGTGCGTGCCCAAGATCCCGAGAGGAGAATGGAGGAGAAGG
>NW_006160142.1:6415350-6422575 GCF_000334495.1 Tupaia belangeri chinensis
CCCCTGAGGGGTGATTTCTCGCTTTCTGTCTCTCTGTCTCTCTCTGTCTGTCTGGCGAGTACACACGCCCTATAGCAAAAACTTCTCCAAGGATTGTTCTTTTCCCTTGAAAGAGAGATTTTTTTTTTGGTTTCTCATATTTCTTGTGTCTCTCCATGGTTTCTGGTCATGCTAGGAATTACACGTTTCTTCCTAATTTCTTGGAGTTAATTCTGAGTGTTTAGAGGTGTGCAGGAGGAGGTGATTTGCAATCTCTCTACAGTTCCACTTTCCCTGATGCTCACCAAGCAACCTGTGCTTTTGAGTTTGGAACTGGATATTACAAAGGCCTCACAGTTTCTAGGGAATAGGTGTACCTGGGCTGAACTGCAGGGTTTCAACTGAGAGTTCAGAGGCGTGTGGGAGGAGATGAGCCGCCCGCTCTCTGCAGCGCCGTACTTTTCCCTGCTGCTCACTCTGCAGTCTCTCTTCTCTGAATTTTAGTCTTTTGATGGTGTATTCACTTTTTGCTAATTGCTTAGAGAAGTCTTCTGCAACTGTAAGATCATGTGCTTCCCTTTACTGCAAGGTACTTCTGTGACAATTTCTCTCCTCTGCTGTGTTTTGCAACAAAGGAAGAGGTTTTGAGTTCAGATTTATAAAGAGGAGTTTCTTCCTTCAGGCCACAGTTTCAGTAAGAGTTGAGGATTTTTATGACCCTAAAAGTATTCAGATGCGTGGGTACCGTGTACCTAAGCCTGTCTAGACACTCACTGTGTGGAGGCTGGACAGCAGAGTGAGAAAGTAAGGTTAAAAAAAAAAAAAAGAAAAAGAAAATAAGGGGGGAAAAAGACAAAAACAACCAAAAGAGGAAAAAAAATGGTTTTTAAAAGAAGAAATGAAAACCACCTAGTGTGTCAGAGGAACATAGCAAGACACAGCTCAGATTTCAGTGGCTTCTGAAATTAGCAAGAGAAAGGAGAGGTCAGAGGTGAGAAGACATGTTTTAAAAATTAAAAAAAAAAAGTTAGAGAGAGACAGAGACAGAGAGAGGATGAAGGTTGCCCTACCTGTCTGAGCTTTTTTGGGCTATGGAAGATGGGGTTCATGTCAGGTTCTTAATAAGTGTTTGTTTAATGAATAAATGAATGACTTATACATATTAACTAGAGTAGGACTTCATTTTTTTATTCCCTTTGACAGATAATGAAGCCTCTGGACCCCATCTGAAAATTGTAGGTTTGTTTGTTTTGTTTTACACTTCTTTTTGAAGTATAATATAGGTACAGCAAAGTACACATGTCATAGTATAAAGCTAGATCAATTCTCACAAATGAAACACACCTATAGTCTCACCCACATCAAGAAATAGACTGTTACTAGCACCACAGAGGGCCCCATGTTCCCCCTTTCAGTCACAAACCCCATTGCAAAGGTAGCCTTCATCCTGTTAATGGCATAGATTAGTTTGCCTAATGATGTATTTTTAAAGACTTATTTAATTTAATTTATTATTATTATTTTTAAATTTGACCAGAGAGAGACAGAGAGAGACAGAGTGAAAGTGAAAAAGCAGGCTGCCAGGTCCAGTACTTGAACTAGGGTTGGCCATGTGGGAGTCCAGCACCTTAACACCATGCCACTTGCCAGCCCCATAATGTACTTTTAAAAGGAATGTTCTAGTATTTATTCTTTTGTATTTTTAGATCAATATTATGTTAATGATATTCATCTGTGTTTCTGTATATTTTAGTTCCATATTTTTGATTGTATAGAAACACTGTAATTTAGTTATCATTTCTACCATGATGGGTATTTGGATGTTTTTTAGTTTCTTCTGGCCACTATTCACATTCCAGTTTAAGGGAGCATATATTTGTAATTCCACTAGGAGTAGCATTTCTGGGTCTTGGGGTGCACATATGATGACCTATGTTAGGTACTGTCATACAGGTTCCTAAAATGATTATATCAATTTTATATATTTGCACTCACTACAGAGTAATGTTTTCTAATGTATAAAATAAAATACATATGGGACCAGCAGTTAGCGTAATGGCTGTGTCGCTGGACTCCCACGTAGTCGACCGCGGTTTGCGTCCCGGACCCGGTGGCTTAAAACTCACGCCGGGCGCATGTGCGTGCGTGCCCAAGATCCCGAGAGGAGAATGGAGGAGAAGGGATTGTGGCATGGCCATCCCCTCGGGGGATGATTTCTCACTTTCTATCTCTCTGTCTCTCTCTGTCTGTCTGGCGAGCGCACACGCTCTATAGCAAAAACCTCTCCAAAAATAAAATAAAATAAAATAAAATAAAATAAAATAAATTACATAGAATTACAAGAAAATGAATTATTTTGGATTGTAGTTATAAAATATTGTTAATATATAGTGACACATTCAATATACATGTATATATATTTTTTGGAGTGGTTTTTGCTATAGGACATGTGCATTTGCCAGAAAGACAGAGAGACAGAGAGACAGAAAGCAAAAAATCACCCCCCCTGGGGGATGGCTATGCCACAATCCCTTCTCCTCCATTCTCCTCTCAGGATCTTGTAAATACATACAGATATAAGGTCTAGCAGTTTTGTGAGTTTGCTTTGTTTTAGTTTTTGCTATCGGGCACTTTTGCTCGCTACAGAGAGAGAGAAAGAGAAATCGCCTCCTGAAAGGATGGCCATTTTGCAATCCCTTCTCCTCCACTCTCCTTTCAGGATTTGGGCGTGCACACACACCCACCTGGCACCATTCTTAAGCCACTGGGTCTGGACTTGAACCACGAAGCTAGCCATGTGAGATCTAGTGCCTTAACCTCCATGCCACCTGCTGGTCCAAAAGGTCTAGCTGTTTTAATAATTACAGTTATTTTGAAGTAGTGATGAATGTACCTGATGTTTGGGGTATCTGCAACAACTGTGATGTGATGTGAAAAATATCTGTGATTTTGGGAACCAGCAGTTAGCGTAATGGCTATGTCACTGGACAACAACGTAGCCGACTGCGGTTTGTGTCCTGGACCCGGTGGCTTAAAACTCACCCTGGGCGCGTGTGCGTGCGTGCCCAAGATCCTGAGAGGAGAATGGAGAAGGGATTGCGGTGTGACCATCCCCCCTGGGGGGGTGATTTCTCACTTTCTGTCTCTCTATCTCTGTCTGTCTGGCGAGCGCACGTGCCCTATAGTGAAAACCTCTCCTGTGATTTTGTTTGTCACCAGTGCATAGGTATAGCTAATATTTTTATAGTTTGTTGCTTACATTATGAATGATAAGAAACTAAAGTGTGCTGAAAGTTACTGAAATAATGGTTTAATTTTTATCCATCTAAGTTATAAGCCCCCCTGAATTCCATAAAGAGGTACATAGATTCCCAAGTTAAGAGTCCCTGGCTTAGGGGAAGAAAAATGACTTACAGAAAAGATTTCTTGAGTACCTGCTGTGTGCCAGACACTTTGGGAGTCACTGGGAACCCAATATGCATCTCCTCTCAAGGAACTTAAAACCATGAGGGCAATACTCAATATACATGAGCAGCTGGCTATGGTGTGCTGAGCGCTCTGGTACTTAGTTAACCCTGTATATGAGAGCCTCAGAACATACATCCAGTCTACTCATGGATAGACTTTCTGGAAGGAGGAGTGTCACTGGATTTAGGCTCTAGATTGGTTGCCCTGGCCATGACTTGGATAATAGATTGAAGGACAGAAAGTATGGAAGCACTTGAAGTAATTCAGGTGAAGTAATTATGGTAGGACTCAAGGAAAATGATGGACACATTCTGGAGATTCCAGATTCCTGATGATTGCCTGGATACAGGGGGTGGATAGAAAGAAGGCAGGTGATATGGTCCACTGGCTAAAGTAGTTATTCACTGAGTGAGGAGCAGGTTCAAGGTCAGAGGAAGATGAGTTCAGCTTTGAATATACTTAGATTGAGGTGTCTGTGAGGCACCCTGCAGGTGATTATACATCTTTATTGGGCCCTTGCTGTGGAGGGAGTTATGGGAGTTGCTATGTATGTGTACGTGTGCACGCGTGTGTGGAGGAGTGGATGAGATAACCAGAGAGGGTAGAGCACAAAAAGAAGAGGCCAGGATCAGGACTTTGAGGAAGATCAACTTTGAAAGATAATAGAGAGGGACCAGTAGATGGCATAATGGTTATGTTGCTGGACTCCCACATGGCTAACTGCAGTTTGAATCCTGGATCCGGAGACTTGATACTCACTCTTAGCACGTGTGTGTGTGTGTGTGTCCAAAATTCCAGAAGAATGGAGGAGAAGGGATTGCAGCATAGTCATTCCCCCCGTGGTGTGATTTCTTGCTTTCTGTCTCTCTGTCTCTCCACGAGCACACATGCCCTATAACAAAAATCTCTCCTAAAAAAAAAAAAAAGAAAGAAAAGAAAGGTCATAGAGAAAGGTGCTTGGAGAAATGAGGATGGTTACATGGACAAGAGATAAATCAGGAAAGTGGAATGTACTGGAAACCAAGAGTAGAGAGGATGTCATGAAGAAGTACCCTCAATAGAGTCAGGAGGGTAGAATACAATTAGTTTGGAAAAGGGGTCAGTAGATTTAACAATGAGAAGGTCATTGATAAATTGCTTTTACTACATAACATTGGGAAGATCATTTTTCTCTGGATTGTACTTTTATCTGGGTTTTAAACTTTCTGTTCTAGCAGTTACAGTGTCCAAGGGTCATTTCCTTTTAGCTTTACGTTTCTTTTTACATCTCCTTTATGCATTTTGCTCACGCTTCAGTGGGTTTTATGCTGCAGTGGTAGTAAGCCTCCATCTCAGCCTAATGACTTCTATCTCTAGCAGACTCTAGTTCTTCTTTTTGGACAATAGGAGATATTGTTACAGACATTGCTTCTTGGTAAAAAGCCTCACAGGTCTATTTTTTTCTGCATGGTACACATGCACTCAATTGCTTTGGCAAAGCTGTGTTTATTTATGTAAGTGTTTGACCTGCTAACAATAAATTCTCAAGTCATCCTTCTAGTCTTGAGTAAAACCAGTTTCTAGTCCATATGATAAAAATATAATGAAAGAGATAAAATTCTAGAATGCTTCATAATTATTCTCTTCCCTTAATACCACTTGGATTTTTAAAATGTAATCTACAGGAAAGAAGTAAGAAGATACTCCAGTGAAATAAACACATGTTCGTTGCTGACTGTGTACATGATGGTGTGCAGGCCATAATGGACAGTTCTCCAAGCAGGAAACATTGAGTGCCTGATCATCCCTTCCTCTTTCATCCTCATTGTTCAGTCACCTTTAATTATATTTGATCTTGTCCTCTCTCCCTTACTGATTCTGCCCTAGTTCATAGCCCTGTCAACTTCTGTCTGGACAATTACAATAGCCTCCTAATTGGTCCCCCTGCCTCAACTATTACTCCTTCAGTCTGGTCCCTATGGAAAAATCTGGCAAAACTTTTAAAAAATACAGATGTATGAGCCTACTTCTAAAGATTCCAGTTCAGTAGATCTGGATGTGAGGCCCCCAAATCTGTATTTGAAAAATAATTTTCCCCATAAAGATGTAGAGGGGCCAGCAGGTGGTGTGGAGATTAAAGAGGCTGGATCCCACATGGTCGACTGAGCAGTTTGAAGCTTGGACCTGGCAGCTAGGAAATCATACCAGGTATGTGCGCATGCATGCCCAAAATCCTGAGAGGAGAATGGAGGAGAAGGGGTTGTGGTGTGGCCATATTTCCTGGAAGCTGATTGCTTACTTTCCCTCTCTCTGTCTCTGGCAGGTGCACATGCAATGTGCATATCCTCCCTGAGGGGTGATTTCTCACTTTCCTTCTCTCTCTCTCTGGCAAGTGCACATGCCCTACAGCAAACTAAAAAGAAGGAAATAGAAATATAGGTGTATATAAATGAATGTGCACACACACACACACACGCAAACCCTGCCTCACTCTGTCCATTGAGAGGACCAAGAAGCTATGGCACAGCAATAGCAAGAACACATGTAATATCTAGAACTCAGTTTCTAAATATTGTTCTCCACAAAAAGACTATAACTTCTTAAGAAAAAGCTGACTCTAGGCCTGAAGCAGAGAAAGCACAAGATAAATCTGGAATAAATATCTTCTTTTGCTAGAAAGTACTGCAGTGCTTAAAGAATAAAAGAAATTTAAAAAGACATAAGAACCAGCTTAATGGGTCTTCCATTTGGCACATCTGGGATAATTTGAGCATGAATTATAATCCACTGAATAAAATAAAATCCTTGCATTCATAGTAATATAAATAACTCAGTGGGGAAAAGGGGAAGCTCTTCCTTGAATAGAGGGCCAATTACTCAACATGGATGGAATGATGGAGTTCAAATATCAATGGATGCCATAGCTGGTGAGGAGGGTTTGTTGAGGAACACGATACTTGCACTATACTTCCCTACAAGGTGCTTATTCGTTGTCAAAGACAAGTGATAACTACAGTGGAGACACCAGGCAGATACCACCTTAACTACATTCAAAGTTAACATATAGTAGGGACCAACAGTTAGTGTAATGGCTATGTTGCTGGATTCCTATGTTAGCGTAATGACTATGTAGCTGGATTCCCATGTGGTTGACCGCGGTTCGCGTCCCGGATCTGGTGACTTAAACCTCACGCCGGGCACGTGTGCGTGCGTGCCCAAGATCCCGAGAGGAGAATGGAGGAGAGGGGATTGCGGTGTGGCCATCCCCCCTGGGGGGTGATTTCTCGCTTTCTGTCTCTCTGTCTCTCTCTGTCTGTCTGGCGAGCACATGCGCCCTATAGCAAAAACCTCTCCAAAAAAAAAAAAAAAACCAATAGTTAACACATGGTAATGGGAGAAACCAAGTCATTAGAAAAAAATTAAGATTTTCCAGGTGGTTTTAGGTTCCAGAATCCTGCACTGTGCTAGCTTGGGAAGAGTCTTTTAAAGCATGAATCTGGGGAACCAGCAGTTAGCGTAATGGCTATGTCGCTGGACTCCCATGTAGTCGACCGCGGTTCGCGTCCCGGACCCGGTGGCTTAAAACTCATGCCAAACGCGTGCGCGTGCATGCCCAAGATCCCGAGAGGAGAATGGAGAAGAAGGGATTGCAGCGTGACCATCCCCCCTGGGGAGTGATTTTTCGCTTTCTGTCTCTATGTCTCTTTCTGTCTGTGTGGCGAGCGCACGCGCCCTATAGCGAAAAACCTCTCCAAAAAAAAAAAAAAAGCATGAATCTGACCCATCCCTAATTTGCTTA
>NW_006160142.1:6422604-6443367 GCF_000334495.1 Tupaia belangeri chinensis
AGGGAGCCCTTTCTTTTCAGTCATCTCCAGCCACAAGTCTGTCCCTTCCCACTTCTCATACCATACCTCTTACAGGGACTCCAACAATGATTTCTGTCTCTATGTGGCTGCACACAGTCCTGCTGCTTAGAATGCCTTTCCAGGTCTCTGGGGCAGATGCTTGTTCTCCAAGAGACAGCTCCAGTGCCAGCATCTCAACGAAGCCCTTCCTGCTTTCTTGAGGCAGTCAGAGTCTTTTCCTTTCATACGCTCACAGCATTTCTCTATCCCTCTTCTTTTTTTAAAGGGAGATTTTGCTGTAGGGTGTGTGTGCTCATTGGAGACAGAGAGGGGGGGAGAGAGAGAGAGACAGAAAGCAAGAAATTACTTCCCAGAGGGGATGGCCATGCCACAATCCCTTCTCCATCCTTCTCTTGGGATTTTGAGCACACACACA
The DNA here is from genome assembly GCF_000334495.1 of Tupaia belangeri chinensis. Classification (NCBI taxonomy): domain Eukaryota; kingdom Metazoa; phylum Chordata; class Mammalia; order Scandentia; family Tupaiidae; genus Tupaia; species Tupaia belangeri. The sequence continues at coordinate 6,423,041 of NW_006160142.1, forward strand.
CACACACACATGTGCCTGGTGTGAGTTTTAAGCTGCTGGGTCTGGGACCTGAACCACAGTCTACTATGTGGGAGTCCAGCAATGTAAACATTACACCATCTGCTGGTCCTTTCATCCCTCTTATATATAGACTTTTCCCATTACACTTTCATTTCTCATTTGTATGTCTCCCCACCCCACTCACCCAGGCTTTGTGGCCCCTCTGTGTTTTTGAGTTACTTCATGTGGTTGGAAGTGCTAGTTGGACCTACAATTGATTGACTCTACTACATATTAGTTGCTACTTGGCCAACCTCTGCTTCTTCCTGTAGACCTCCTGGTAGGTTGTTGTGAGGATTCAGTTAAATAAAGTAGGTAAGGACCTTTCCAAAGTGAGTTAAAGAATGCAGCCCAGTTTGGTGGTGCACTTGGTAGCACACTGAACTACAGTGCTGGGGGCTTAGATCCCTGGGTCAGCCTGCACATGCCAGGTACATGCACACATGCCAGGTACATGCACACATGCCCATGATCCTGCTAAGCTGGATGACTGGGAAAAGAGGATGGTGGTGTGCAAGACCTTGCTTCTCTCTCTGTCCCTCTCCCTCTCCCTCTTTCTTTCATGTATGTGCTCTCTATCATGACGAAAAAAGAAAGAAGACCAGCAGGTGGCAGGAGGGCTGCTGGATCTCACATGGCTAACTGTGCTGTTTGAGTCCTAGACCCAGAGACTTGAAAAATACATTGGATGTGTGTATGCGCATGCCCAAAATCTCAAGAGGAGAGATGGAGAAGGGATTGTAGCATATCCATGCCCTCTGAGGGGTGGTGGTGGTGGTGGTGATTTCTTACTTTTCCTCTCTTTCTCTCTCCTCTCCAATGAACACACACATCCTATATAGCAAACTAAAAAAAAAAAAAAAAAAAAAAAAAAAAAAAAGAAAAGAGAAAAAGAAATCTCACTAGGTCATAAGTTTTTTATACATAGAAATATTTTACATATATACATTTTCCCTTGTAATCTTGTAGAAATTCAGAGGTAGAGTCACATAGCTAATGACTGACAGACAGCTTTGAACTCTTCTTTCTGTTATGTGGAAATGCAAACCAGGAAGGAGAGAAAGAGCCAAAATTATCTTAAATAAGGAGCCCATTGTGGAAAATGTTAATCTAAGATCATAGTCTCTATAGTATTCTGACTGTATATTCCTCTCAGTAAAATAATTTTTAGCACCTCTGGACATAGGAATATTTGCTTATTTACATTTACACATTATAAACTTGTGCTACTGCACTAATATATTATTTATATTATAATACACATATAAATTAGCAATTTACATATAAGTTACACTCTTTTCTTATCATTACTCCCTTGCATATCATCTTTGAAAACCTCTGTATTAAAGAACAGAAGAATGAAGGTAAATTTGACTACAGGAATTGCAAAAGACTATTCTGAAACAGGTGGAATGTGAATTATATTTGTTGGGTTGTCGGAAAAGTCATGACGTATTTTTTCATGTTTTTCTGTGCAAAAATGTGTCACTACTTTTCTGATAACCTAATAGAAGGATGTTAGAAATTTAGTCAGCAGATAGAGAGGAGGGAGGTATTATAGATCATGGTCACAGTTCAGGGCATGCGTATTAATAATGAATAATTGGGGACCAGCAGTTGGGTAATGGCTATGTTGCTGGACTTCCATGTAGTTGACCATGGTTCAAGTACTGGACCTGGCGGCTTAAACTTACACGTGGTGTGTGTGTGTGTGTGTGTGTGTGTGTTTGTGTGTGTGTGTGTGTGTGCGTGCCCAGGATCCTGAGAGGAGAATGGAGGAGAAGGGATTGCAGCGTGGCCATCCCCCCTGGGGGGTGATTTTTTTTGCTTTCTGTCTCTCTGTCTCTGTCTTGCTGGTGAGTGCACGCACCCTATAGCAAACCCCCCCCCCCAAAAAAAGAATAATTGTTCCAGAGGAGAGTAGTGGGGGAAATTTAGAAAATAGTGATGTGGCATCCTTAGAATATCTTGTCATGCTGTGACAGTTGGTCTTCTGAGTTAGAGGGACTGCTCTATGTTGTCAGTCTTTTGTGGGGAGAATAAGGACTTGTGATAGCTAGTGATGGCTTAGAAGTACAATAAAAGCTAGCTGAATACCCAAGGCCTTGGAGAAAGGACCTGCAAACTCATGAGAATGTCTTTGGTGGTAAAACAACATTGAAGGATAAATTTGTATATATATGTAGGTGAGTTACCAACATGTGGATAGGAAAAAAAATCCCAATTTGGAAAGGAGTCATCAGAACTTCAAAACACATCAGTTGTGGTTGGACCTAGTTTGTAGAAATATAGAAGCATTTAAAAACATGGATGGTAGGAGTGGGGAGGATGGTAGGAATGAGGAGGGTAGTAGGAGTGGGGAGGGTGGTAGGAGTCAGGAGAGTGGTAGGAAGGGGGGAGTCCGAGGTTGGAGAGTGGTGTGAGAAAATGATGGCCACCAGTGGGGGATGGGGCCAAAGAAGCAACAGGAAGACAGGGGAGCATTAAAGTAAGAGGGAGAAGGGAAAGAAGAGAGAGGAGGAAGATGCACTAACGGCTAGGAAGATGGTGGTCCTGTTACGGGAGAGAGGCAACAAGGAGAAAGAGAGGAAGAGTGGGCTCTAGGGGGAGAGGAGGATGATCTCTTTTGGACCTGCTGACCTTTAGATGCCTACTGCAAATTTGACTATGGAAATTAGAAGTTCTCAAAAGAGACTACCTATCCCATTAGTCAATAACTGCTTTCTTAGAGCTTTTCAAAGTGCCAGGCACTATGTTAGGTGCTAGCAGAAAGATGGGAATATGTGTGTATGACACTCCCCAACTCCCCCTAACCCACCAAAGCCCTGCCCACGAGGGAGGCACACCTGATGAAGGAGTGAAGGAAACAGGGCAATGTGGTGTAGAGGGCTATCTGGGAAGGCTTTAAGAGAAGAGTGGTGGGGACCAGCAGGTGGTGTAATGGCTGTGTTGTTGGACTCCCATGTAGTCGACCATGGTTTGAGTCCCAAACCCAGCGGCTTAAACTCACGCCGGGCATGTGTTTGTGCGTGCCCAAGATCTCGAGAGGAGAATGGAGGAGAAGGGATTGCAGTGTGACCATCTCCCCTGGGGGGTGATTTCTCACTTTCTGTCTCTCTGTCTTTCTGGCAAGCACATGTGCCCTATAGCAGAAACATCTCCAAAAAAAAAGGAGAAGAGTGGTGCTGGAGAAGAGTCTTTAAGGTGGGAGGGACTCAACAGGACATGAGACTTAGGAAAACTCCTCTGCTTCTGACTTCAGGTTAGGGTTGCTGGTTTGGGTGAGGTGAAGGGGTATAACAGGAACAGTGAATTCAATTTCCAAATAAATTAATCTCAAGGCATGCTAATCTTTTAAGGGGAACTTGCCAAGGAAGTGGCAGGTCAGCAGTCTTAAATGCAGATCTGTCCCTTAGGAAGGGAGTTGGGTGGAGACCCAGGTGAGATTGTCTCTCTTATGAGTGGGAGCCTGAAGGATGAAGGTGAGGTCCTGAGTGCCTGCCAGAAGACAAGCTTGGTAGTGGCCATAGGTGCAAGGTCGAAGGGAAGCGTGTGAAGGGAAAAGGGACGAAAACTAAACATAGAGCCCTGGGATCCATATACTCTTACCCTAACTAGTGAGGAGAGGAAAAGGACCATGAAGGGGCCAGAGAAGGGCAGAGAGACCAGACGAATTGGGGAAATTCAGTCTTGGGAGCTAAGAGAGAGCAAAGATTGTGTGTGTGTTTTGGTGGGGCTGGTGGTAGAGCAGTTAACTATGGAGCTCTGCAAAAAGATGGACCAGGGATTGGGACTCGAAAGTGGGCAAGGGAAGAGTGATTACATCCCAGTGGTGCAGAGCAGAATGCAGACCTCTAGAACAATGAGTAAGAACAAAAATGTGGAGGCCACAGTGAAGTGTAGCCTAGTTAAGGCTGTCTGCCCACATAGTGGAGCAAGGCACTTCCTGGTATCTGGAAGATTTACGAGCTGATTGCTCATAGGGACCTATTCTGGGAAACTTAGCACCCCCAGGATGCCATCTGTTTCTGTTGGGAATACTGAATGAAGGTGCAAGTTGACCATCAACTGCATCTCTTTTCCCCAAAATGACCCTTTACCAAGAGTATATATCTACTTTAATCAGCAACAAATCAGAGGCTTGAAATCTTTTTGTATTTCTAGGGTAAAGGCTTGTGATTTAATCTGGTTTATGATGAATTATTATTTCCTTTTAAAGTTTTTACAATATTATGTTTAAGGGCTTTAACAAAACAAAGAGAAAAACAATTTTTTTGGTAGCCATTAATCCTTTGTCATTGCAAAGACTGAATTATAGTTTCACATTTTTGTAATTCAGAGCTTAGCTTTTTATTTGAACAAGGGCATCTTTCCTCTTTACATTATACTTTTTTTGTTGTTTCATGGATGGAAAATGATTGATCTGTTTATAGGTATATTTAATTTCATGTGTATCCTAGTTTTATCTCTCTAGAATCTCAGAAATTGAATTCAGCAACTAGGATTTTTCTTCTGGGTGCCACAAAAAAGGAAATAAAAAAGGAAATCAAATTTCTACAATAAGTCAGCAACAGTATTCAGTAGAACTGTGCCACAAGTGGCACCCAGAGGTGCCATGCCTGGGAACAGTCACTCAGTAGGTATCCCAGAAGCAATTAATGAATCAGTGGCTAAGTTACTTTTCCTCTGCACTGCAGGCACTTCAAAGAGACTACAGCATGAGTATAGTTTATTCTATACAGCCTGTGCTTATTCAAAGTAAACACTAATTGTTATTTGACTTTTTCCCTTAAGTGCTTAGAGGAACTTAGGAATTTTGACTATAGGACTCAAAAGTCATTTTACTAAATACCAAGAATGTATATAACATTATGGTAAATATGTGTGAAGTATATATCATAATTAAAGAATTTTGAATTTCACAGATGTCACCTATGCAGATGGGTAAAATGCTTCACTTGTTTTTATATTTTGATTACTCTGTATGATGACGTGAGAGTCTAAGGCCTTCCTGTTTTCAGATGGAGCCTCTTCACTTTTAACCACTACAGAAGCAAGTCTAGCAAAGGAAACATTTCATGCCATGTATGCTTTCTGGGTAACAAAGTAGAAGTATACTAGACTGATACTCAGGTGGTGACAAATGAAGATAGGAAGCTAGAAAATATCCGACAACAGGGCAAAATCCTGGAAATTCATAAGAAAAGAAGTTAGTAATAATCAGATTAGTAAACTCTAGTTTTTTGGATTTAGATGAATCTTGTTTGAGGGTTCCAAAAGTCCTGAAATAGAAACTAAACAAATGTTTGTGAAATGACTGACAAAATTGTTAACTCCCTATACATTTTGCTGTAACCTTACTTGTCACTAGGTTAGGAGAAAATTGGTGTGTATGTCTTAAGTCCACATGAAGAATGAAATTGATTCTCACTTAAGACTAAAATGGTAATAACAGTGGCAATTATAAGGGGAATTAGAACTTTGAGTAAATTTATTTCAGGCTCTTTATTTTATTTGCGCCCTAAGCAAAAGTTAATTCTATTCTATTTAGCATGATTGATTTTATGACATGTTTTTTATCCTTAACAAATGTGAAAAAAATGGAAAAAACCTTGAGATATATGTGAAAAAATGTCAAACGATTCTTGTTTCATTATCATATTTCTCTCATATTCTTTTTATTTTTTTTAGAGGTTTTTGCTATAGGGTGCGTGCGCTTGCCAGACAGACAGAGAGAGACAGAGAGATAGAAAGTGAGAAATCACTCCCCAGGGGGGATGGCCACACCGCAATCCCTTCTCCTCCATTCTCCTCTCGGGATCTTAGGCATGCACGCACATGTGCCCGGCGTGAGTTTTAAGCCACTGGGTCCAGGACGTGAACTGTGATCAACTACGTGGGAGTCCAGCAACATAGCCATTACGCTAACTGCTCGTCCCACATATTCTTTATTTATAACTACATTGCATAATTTTTTCTAGGATTACCACTTTACATTAATACTTGGATTATAGAACTGTGTCATTATTACTTATCCTAATTTTGTACCTTTACAAAAATAGTTTAGAGGTTTAGAAATTTTTACTTTAATAGCTATAAAGTGTTCCAGTAATTCTAGAGGAAATTTCAGGTTCCTTTCAGTGCAATTTATTGCAAAAACTATGAGTAAAATTGTTCACTGATTTTTGACAAGACGCCAAAAAAATTACAGCTATTTCACAGAAAACTCAGGAGAAATAAACAGTAAAATAGCAGAGAAAATTATCAAAACTATGATTATATGGTGTCAAAGAAAGACAGACTAAAGCTTTATTTCCTTTTCACACGTAAGTTTCGGCAGTGCTTTAGCAATTGGTGTGTGTGTGTGTGTGTGTGTGTGTGTGCATTTTTAAAAAAATGTATTCTAAGTTAAAATTAAAAGCTAACATTGTGGTGTAAAAACATTTTTAGGGGCCAGTAGTGGCATGGTGGTTAAGGCACTGGACTCCCACATGGCTGATTGCAGTTCGAGTCCTGTACCTGGTGGCTTGAAATTCATGCCAGGTGTGTGTGTGTTCATGCCCAAAATCCTGAGAGGAGAATGGAGGAGAAGGAATTGAAGCGTGACCACCCCCCATGGGGGATGATGTCTCACTTTCTCTCTCTCTTTGTCTCTCGATGAGCACACATGCCCTATAGCAAAAAATCTCTCCAAAAAATAAAACCTCAAGTTTTAGAAGAACCTTTCTGGATTGGGAGAATAGAAAATCTCTAGCTAGGGAACAGCAGATAGCATAATGGTTACGTTGCTGAACTCCCACGTAGTTGACTGCGGTTTGAGTCCTGGACTTTGTGGCTTAAAACATGCTGGATGTGTGTGCCAGTATACCCCAAATCCCAAGAAGAGAATAGAGGAAAAGGGTTTGCAGCATGGCCATCCTCCAAGGGAGTGGTTTCTCACTTTCTGTCTCTCTGTCTCTCTGAAGAGTACATGTGCCCTACAGCCAAAAATCTTGAAAAAACAAAATGAAAAAAAAAGAAAATCTCGAGCTAAATGGCTAGTCTGTGTCTTGCTCTCTACATTGTTGTCATCACCCAGTACAAGGCCTGGTGTGAGACACTCAGCACATTGTTGACTTGAATTGATTCACAAACCAGTATTTATCTGCATTTGGCTCCTGGATGAATCTGACTTCGAATCTGTCAGTTCAGTCTGTTTTGTGTCTAAGCATTCCTGTGGATGGACATTCAGCTTGTTGACTATTACGAATAGTACTTAGGTGGATGTCTGCATCCAAGCTTTCTAGAGTACATCATGTGTGTTTCTGAAGCAGATATTTTTAGAAATGGAATGGCTAGGGTCAGAGAATATGTGTGGTGTTTTGTTTGTTTGCTCGTGCTTGTCGGGGAGAGAGAGAAAGGAAGAGAGAGAGAGCTCGATCACTCCCCAGGGGTATGGCACAACACAGTCCTTTCTCCTCTGTTCCCCTCTTGGTATTTGGGGCACACATACACACATACACACACACACACACACGTGGTCTGGGGTTCCAACTGTTGGCCCTGTGGGATCCGGCTGCCTCAACCTCCTTACCACCTGCTTGCCTGATGAATATGTGTATTTATGCTAGATACTGAACATCTGCCCACCCCAAAAAGATGGATCATTCATCCGGCATGAGGGAGAGTGAGGTTCTTCCAATGCTTCTGTTGGTCTCTTATGGGATTAGTTTTAATTCCCCTGAAATCAGACAGAATGTAGAGATATTTATAATTTAAGGAAGTGGGGCATTTTTGGGTAAGTAAGCATAAATTTTTTTTTTCTGTTTGGAGTCTTTAATGCCTAACATTTACACATGTGAAGACTCACAGAAATGAGTATTAAAATGTTAAATAATTAATACATGTTCACATATCTTTGGCTTGATGATTTCACATGTAATGAATGATGACATTCAGGTATATTCATTTGTGGCTCTTAGAGTGGTCCATTTTGAAGAAACTAGTCCTCTTCTCATATCAACTCTTTCTCTTGATTTCCTTTGATTTTCTGAAAGCAAAGGTAACAATCCTTATCACCTGTTTCCTTAACAAGGGGAGATCAGTTACCTTATGTGGAAAAGACATTGGTTGAGACAGATGTTATATCCTTCTGTACAGGACAGGGTCCTGTGACGGTCCATGGCTCACTGTCCACTACATCCATATAACCTGGCTGCCAGTCTAAAGTTGGTGTGGGGTTTTCAGATGTAGCCCAGGAGCTCAGGTGATACGCAGATTGATAACTCTTGACTTCTGGGACTGGACTCAACATTTAGACCTAAAATAGGTGACCTGGAAATCTGCCATTCTGCTGACTGCATAGCCACTTATTCACCATTCAGTCTACTCTGTGAGGTGCTTGCTCCTTTGGCAAGTTTTAAGTAATTGGTGAGAATGGCTAACTTATTGGCATCACATTACTGCAGTTTTTTGGTGTTTTAAGACTTATAGTTTAGGTTAACAGACCCAACTTAAACTAACCTGAGACAATGAGGGAATTTAGTGGCTTATTTCACTGGAAAGTTCTAGATTGTTACTGACATCATGGCCTGCAGTGGCTCAGATAACAGCATCAGTGCTATCTTGGACTCTTTCCATTCCTTGACTGTGGTTTTCTCTGGTTGTTGGCCTCATTCTTCTTCTGCTGACAGATTTATTTCAAGCTATGGGGTGGGCAGTATGGTTGTGCCATGGCTATGGATGGCTTCTGGTTTCCAGTCTTGTAGCTTGAGACCTCATAGGAAACAGGGAGCTTTTCCAGCACCAGAGAGAGACTCTGATTGGCCTTGCAGGGAACATGTGACTATCCTTTGCACATATGACTAACCAAGAATGGGTACCATGATTGTCTAACCTGTGTAAGGAATTATGACTGGCAGTCTTCCCAGAGCTACGTGGGATAGGGAAGGGTTAATTCCTAAAAAAGGGGAGAAGATTTATTTCCAGAAGGAGAAAGAAATGTATTTAATAAGACAACATATATTTCAAAATGGTAGTCATAAGAAAGCCTGAAAAATGACAAGGCATTAAGCTTAAAGTATGATTCAGAGAATGGCCATATCCAGGAAATAATAGATCCTTGTTTGTTATCCCTTTGAAGGGGATGACCACCTTCTCCAATATCTTTTTTATTGAGAATCAGAACCATTGTTTATGGTGACAAAGGCAATTCACTTGGGCAAAGGGCAGAACGATATATAGCATGTTAAGTAGTCATAGGAAACCTGCTTGTTGGATTTGTGGTGTGAAGGGCAGGAATCACATCCTTGGTTCAATACCTGAGAAACATACAAAGATTTAAAGCATTCAGATATGAGTTTATTCTTTTCTTAGAGAACTCTAATGGGAATATAGATAAAATGGAAGCTTTTGAAAAGCAGATTCCCTTTGAATACTGAGCAGAAGTTTCACAAGGAACGTTGTTTTATACAAAACACAAAGGAATAGAGGATTAAATTAGAGCTTCTACTTCTAGAAAAAGAAAAAAAATAATAAGATTAGGTTGAGAGAAAGAAACGTACAAAAGGAAGGACAAATGCTCTTCAGCCCACAGTAACATTTCCATTCCCTTCCATCCCTTATATTTTTATTAAACTTTAGGGGTTTTGTTTTTGTTTTTTGCACTTGTTAGCATTTAATGAAACTCCATGTGGCTTCAAGCCATCAGGACACAAGCACCACACACACACCCCTAATCTCCTCAGCTCTTCTGCTGAAGAATTTGGCCTTCACAATGACAGGCTGCTTTGGGAGCTTCTCCTTTCCCAGAACTTTGTAGTAGTGGATCGCACTACATCAATGACGGGAGCTACTCCAGTCTTGTTTTTTTGGCCGCGTTTACCTGTGTCTGCTCATTGACCAACGTCCATAGTTTATCAGAATTGACTGTTGGACAGAAGCTCTGATTCCTCTTCAGGTGGTAATACCTCATACCAGCTTTCCCAAAGTAACCTGGGTGATATTTGTCGAAGTTGATCTTGTGGTGATGCATGCCACTAGCATTTACCATGGCCTCCAGGATGTTTCCGGTGCTTGCTGATGTGGTTGTGACCATGGCTCATATGACCTCCAAGCTTCTGGGTCTTCCTAAGTCTGGATGGCATGTCGGTGACTAAGACGAAAGAGCACTAGATTCATTAAAAAAACACACACAAGATATTTGTACGCCTAGATTTAAAATTTATTTTGCAGTTGAGACAAAACATGTTGTTCCATGTTGGCACACAGTAGCCTAAAAGTATTCTTGGTTAATTGTACCAGGTTTGCTCTGCTGAATATACGGGGCCAGTTATTGTTAATTTCTTGTTAATTGCATATCTTCCATCTGCTTTCTGAAAAGCAAGACAGTAAGAAAGCATCAAAAATAGGATGAGGGAACCAGCAGTTAGCGTAATGGCTATGTCGCTGGACTCCCACGTAGTCGACCGCGGTTCATGTCCCGGACCCGGTGGCTTAAAACTCACGCCGGGCGCGTGTGTGTGCGTGCCCAAGATCCCGAGAGGAGAATGGAGGAGAAGGGATTGCGGCGTGACCATGCCCCCTGGGGGGGTGATTTCTCACTTTCTGTCTCTATGTCTCTCTCTGTCTGTCTGGCGAGCGCGCACGCCCTACAGTGAAAATCTCTCCAAAAAAAAATAGGATGAGACGTTTGTAATCCTGTTGCAAGAATAAGGGCAATAGGCCTTTGGATTTCATAATGACACCTGGAATGCTTTAAAGGTTTGTATTTTACATGATTAACTGTTCTGAAGGTAAAAGTTAATATCCTCTATTTGTAATTTAGGCTCCCAAAACTATCCTCTGTCTTCCCTACCTTAAGGCAGAGTTCACTCTAGGGCACCATTTTCAGCATGTCTAGCAACCCGGTGTTTTTTTATTACACTGCGTTTAAATTACACACTCTACTTAGATTCATTGGAAACCTCACCCCCCCCAAAAAAAAAATCAGTTCTGCTATTTTTTTTCCCCCCCTTCGGTTAGAAATCCATTCATTGTAATCTGAAGCATGAACAGACTTAGTAATGTCAAAGTAGACAACAAGAGCAAGACAGAAGGAATGACTCTGGGTAGCTGTTTCCCCATGCTTAGCTATCCCTGTCCCTCAGAGTCAGAATTCACTATTTGCAGCATTCCTGAGGCTCTCTCAATGGGAGGAGAACTGTGTGTTGTTTCTTCCAAATGAAATGGCCATTCTCTGCTGAGATTACAGAACAGCCAACAGACCATAGGAAGACAGTCCTTTAGGCCTCTTCTTGAAACCAACAGCTATAGTATAACTGTTGGTCTTCAGTCAGGGCCACAAAGAACCACCAGTTCTGCTATTTTTTTTAAAGTTGCATTTTTTTCTCCCATTATAATACCTGGATTTGCTCAATACACAAAAAATTCAAAAATAGATCAGAAAGAAAAAAAATTATCCATGGTTAGACACTAAATATGTATTTACATTTTCATAAACTCTTAAATGGAAGTAAAACAGAGGTAGAAAGGCACACAATTTGTCAGTGTTTAGCTTGATGAAACTTGGCAAAGTGAGTATACCATTAACTACCACCCTGATCAAGAAATAGAACAGTAGCCCAGATCATTCCCTCTTGAAGATAACCACTATTCTGATCACTTGTGTAAAAGTAAGTTTTGCCCATTGTTAAACTTGATTTTATTATTATTTTTTCTTAAGTTTACTTCTTTTTTCCATGAGGGAGAGACAGAGAGGAAAAGGGCACCCTCAACAAGGCACCCATGCCGCTATCCACCCCAGCTTGAACTAGCCTCAAATCCTGTGCACATGTGTGCCCGCGTTCAGGAGGTCTCTGAATGTGAGCCCTGATTTTTCATTCTAGTGTTTGTGGTATCATTTTTTACATGCAAATCTCTGATCCATTGAGTTTATAACTTTGTATTGTGTGAAAAATAGGTCCAATTTTTATTTTTAAAATGACTATCCCATTTTGTCCCCAAACCATTTATTAAAAAAAGTTCCTCTCTGTCCCAGTGACTTGAAATGCTGCTTTATCAAGAGTAAATATTTCTATTTACTTGGATCTATTAGTAGACTTTCTGTTCTATTGCACTAATTTGTGTATTCATGTACCAGTACGTGCATGGTAGTGTTTGAAGAAATACCCGACATTATGGATGAAAAGTTTACTTTGATTTTTTTTTTTTAAGTTTTGGAATAGAGTGTGTGCGTTTGCCAAAGAGAGAGAAAGAGACAGACAGAGAGAGAGAAAGATATCACTCTTCAGGGAGAATGGCCACATCATAATCCCTTCTCCATTCTCTTCTCAGGATTTTGGGCACACACCCATGTTCCCAGCATGATTCCCACAATGATGTGGGGAGCTTCCATTTGCAGCTTCTGCACCTCAGTACACACGTTGGTACCCCCAATGCAGGCATGACAGGAGGCACCCATGTAATCTCCTAATGCCATGACCACCTTCTGTATCTGTTGAGCCAAGTCTTGACCGGGTGCCAGAACCAAAGCCTCGGTGGCCTTTAGATCTAATTTGATTTGCTGTAAAATCAATATGGCAAATGTGGCCGTTTTCCTAGTCCCAGATTGGGCTTGAGCAATCACATCATAACTCTTGATACGAGGAAGAATAACTCGCTGCTGGATGGCAGAGGGCTTCTCAAAGCCATAGGCATTGATGCCACAGAGAACAGACTCTGAGAGGTTCATGTCATCAAAGCTGTCAACAATCTCGTTCCAGTTACTCTCGATGATGCCTTTGGGCTCCATTCCATGGGGGCCATTGTCTCTGGATCAGGAATCCTGACTCATAGACATAATCCTTAGAAACTAGCGGCACCAGCTTTTTCACTGGAGGATGCTAACATGTTAGAACTGTGAGATATTCTCTGGTTTTGGCTAGTTTCCCCAGAAAGAAATACTCATCTCTTGTCGGGCAGTGAGGTGGACTGGCAGCCAGTGTTCCAGGATCCACGTGGGGAAGGGCTTTATGGTTCAGAGCACAGTTAACCACCTTTTTGGGCCTCAAGACTCCCTTCAGTTGGTCAACCTCCCCAGAGAGCAAACCTTCAGACTTCTGATAGGTAAAGAGAAGATGCTCTGACTGACTGCTCTTCATAGAGATTCTCCCAGTGAGTCCACCTGCTTTCACTCCTCCCTTCTACTCCTGTCTTCTGAGATGTCGTCTTTCTTCAGGCCCAAGCCTTCCCAGGTTTCTGGCTGGAGACTGGCTGTTTCTTCCTGGCTACCCCTTCCTCCCTGGCAAGCTTGATTTCTTAGGCTCTAAATCAACCACCACTTACTCATTGGCTTTCCATTTTCTATTTTATTTATTTTTTATTTTTTTAAGGTGTTTGCCACAGGATGTATGTACTTGCTGGAGAGAGACAGAGAGGGACAGTGAGAGGAAAAGTAAGAAATCATCCCCTAGCGGGGACGGCCGTCCCTTCTGCAACCCCTGCAAATCCTTCTCCTCTGTTCTCTTCTTGGGATTTTGGTCATGCACACACATGTGCCCACTGTGATTTTCAAGCCACCGGGTCCAAGACCTAAAATGCAGTTGGCTACGTGGGAATCCAGCACTTTAACCACCATGCCACTGCTGGCCCCTTGTTTAGTTTTATTTATTTATTTATTTATTTATTTATTTATTTATTTAAGTTTCCTTTGCATATTTTCTCTTTTTTTGGGGGGTGGGGGAGAGGTTTTTGCTATAGGGTGCGTGTGCTCGCCAGACAGAGAGAGACAAGAGAGACAGAAAGTGAGAAATCACCCCCTAGGGAGGAATGGCCACACCCCAACCCCTTCTCCTCCATTCTCCTCCCAGGATCTTGGGCACGCATGCACACGTGCCTGGCATGAGTTTTAAGCCACCGGGTCTGGGACACAAACCGCGGTTGACTACGTGGGAGTCTAGCGACATAGCCATTATGCTAATTGCGGGTCCCCATATTTTCTCTTTTCTTATTTACTTCGTCTTTGTGGGATGTGTCTTTTAAAATAAGTTACTGTCTTTTTAGTTTAGTTTAGGTAAGAAGCATAGATGCTTTAAGACAAGAAGACTTACATTGAAGTTTGAATGATAATGACTTTTTAAATTCTATTTGATTTTTAGTTTTCTTTTCTCCTATATTATTCTTGCCATGTAGTATCTCTACCTTCTATGTTTTTGTATTCATTAAATATATTTCAAATCTTTTAAATTATTCTGTTATTTCCCAGTCTTGCTGAGGGTTGTGGGGCAGCAGGAATGGGTACTAGTTCTCTTATTTGTTGTGTTTCCCGGCTCTTCCTCATGGTGGTTGATTCACCTTTGCAATACGTCATATCTTTTTTTTTTTGGTCATACTGTTTTTAGTAAGCGTTGTGTATGTTCTTGTGGAAACATCCCTGCAGAGTAGGTTTTGTTTTTGCTCCTGATTATATGGAATGCTCTCTTTTCATTTCTCTTATTTCTGGGCCTCTATATATGTGACTTTTAGAATGTTCTGTTTGCTCATCTTTCCTTAGCTCTCTCTTACTTACCTCTTAAGTGTCCATTGAGAAGTGATTCTTCTCTGAGTTACTTGTCCTGATCCCCCAATTCCTGTATTCTCTTCCAGCAGACTGCACTTCCTTTGTTGTAGTACTTTTTAATCCTGTAGTATAGCCATCCACTCATTTGTCCTTCTCTCTTGTATAATTAGACTAAATTCAGGGAGGCAGATGATACTGTTAAATGTCTAGTGCCTATCAAAGTACTTGACCCAAACTAGGTGTCAGTAACTATTTCCTAAGTGAATATGATGCTGTAACTTGTTTTAAGAGGCTTTGCAGGGATGGGTTACAAATTGGTCTGGGATCATTGTTTTTTTTGTCCTTGTTTTGTTACACTTCGGTAGTATAGGCAATGCAGGGATGCTCTCCCAGCATGAAATGTGGATGGTTCAGAAATGGCTCCTAAGTTACCTTTTAGAGCAACTTCCTGTTGTTATTGCTGCCATGTATACTATGTACATGGATCACATGCCTGAAAATCAAGAATTGGGATGGGATGCCTGGTGCTCTGGTATGTGGCACAGTCTCCCCGTGTGGCTCACTTTTACACATAATGAAGCAATTTCCATTAAGTGAACGTTTTCAATTCAGTCTTCATTTGTGGAATGTGTGACTGAGAAACAGCTGTGAACAATCTGTTGTTGTCTTTATACTGCTCTCTTCAGGTAGTAAGCAAATTACAAGTTCATATTGAGTCTCTTCAGGTAGTAAGCAATTACAAGTTCATATTGAGCAGATATTAAAATGCCTATCTGATAATTTGGGCCACAGTCTATAATGGCTTTGACTGGTATTTCCTGTAGCTGCCTTTGAAACTTGAGTTTAGGAGTACTGATGAAATTTTTGTTACTTTTTATGTCTAAACAAATGAGTGACTTAGGTTTTCTGCAGTTTCTATGGTACTGCTAGAATGAAATGTAGTGGTGGCCATCTAACTATCTAAAATCATGGGAAAGTACTAAATGGATTCATGGGTTTTGGAAAGAACAATAGTATTTACTAATATTAATTTAATTCTTATATGACAGGCACTCTTCTAAAACCTTTACATGTACCATCTCATTTAATTCTACAGGGAAGTTGTATTTATATCAATATATCTTCATCATAAGCTGTTACGTGTATGCTCGGCAGAAAGCATTCCGAATCTGTTAAAAATGGAATACATTTTAATTATTCTAAGTGTTAGGCTGTGCTGAGATGATAACTAATGCCCTACTTCTTTGTGACAGTTTTTGAGTAAACTTATACTGGGGTAAAAGAAATCTCTGAAAATATAATGACTGGAAATTTTCTAGAACCCAGAGAAGACATCAACCTTCATACTTAATGATCCCAAAGATTTCTAGTTGGATAAAAAAAGGAAATTCACATGTAAAGGTAAAATAGTGAAACTGCAGATAATCAAAGATAAAGAGAAAATTGGAAAAAGCCATCAGAAAAAGATTATAGAAGAATAGTTTTACATCTTTTGAACAGTAACAATAGAAGAAACTATTGACATTTAAGACTGAAAGAACCTGAAAAGATTTGCCACCAGTGGACCCACACTAAAAGAAAGTCTAAATGATACTCTTTTTTTTAAAAAAAAGTTATTTAATTTTATTTACTATTATTATTTTTTAATTTGACCAGAGAAAGAAGGAGTGAGATAGAGGGAAAGTGAGAAAACAAATCTCCAGGTCTGGAACTTGAACCGTGTTTGGCCATGTGGGAGTCTAGCATCTTAACCACGCCATCACCTGCCAGCCCCATACATGGCGCTCTTTAAGTAGAAGGAAAATCAAAGGTGTAGGAAGGACTGAGATAAATATGTGGATAAAGGAACACAGACTGTATTGAACAATATTATTAGAATCTCAAGTTTGAAAACTGTAACATTTTAAAAACATATAACAACAATAGCTTTTAAATTGAAAGAGGCTAACTGGGCTTGGAGTGTTCTAAGTGCTTTCTAGGAAGAGGGTAAAGATATGGATTAACATTAAGCTTTTACACGTCAAAGGTAAATCTTGCAATTTCTGGGGTAACCAGCAAAGACTTTCCAAATTAATTTATAAAATAAATGGAATAAGAAGCCTCTCACTCTTTACAGGGGATAGAATTTTCTTCAGGTAATTAACCCCCCTGTGTATTTCTGCTGCTTCTTTCTTTTGTGTTTAAGGGAATAAATACACATATGTGCCAGAAGAGTGCCTTCAGTTTTACTAATTAGGTTCAGGAAAGGAGCAAATTTATGTGTCCATCTTCTCTCAGTGGAAATTAGTAAAAAGAAATAGATTCCTTCATCTTGCTAACTGCCTACATGTCCTAAATGTATTTCATTACTCTAGGAATAATTTCCATATCCTCTATTGAAACAATCTCAGGTTTTTCTTTAGAGTCTGGAATCCTCCAGGTCTCTGAAGTAGAACAGTTCTTCCCTCCCTCTTGTTTTGTCTTATTTTATTTTTGGAGAGGTTTTTGCTTTAGGGTATGTGCACTTGCCAGAGAGACAGAGATAGAGAGACAGAAAGTGAGAAATTACCCCCCAGGGAGGACAGCCACTCTGTAATCCACTCTCCTCTTGGGATTTGGGGCACAGGCATATACATGTCCAGTGTGAGTTTCAAGCCACCAGGTCTGGGACTTGAACTCCATTTGACCACATGGGAGTCCAGTGCCTTACCCATGATGCTACCTGCTATCTCCTGTTTTGTCTTTTTTTTTTGCCTTAGGACACATGTGCTTGGTGGAGAGAGACAGACAGACATAGTGAAAGGAAAGTGAGAAATCATCCCTCCAGGAGGGATGGCCACACTAATCCCTTCTCCTCCTGGAATCTTGGGCACACTTCGCATGCACCTGGTCTGACTTTCAAACCACCAGGTCCAGGACTTGAACTGTGGTCAGCCAAGTGGGAGTCCAGCAACATATTTGCTACGCCATAAGCTGACCTCTGTTTTGTCTTATTTTTAAATAAAAATGTTTGGGAAAATTTTCTGCTGGCATTTCTGTCCTAATTCCTCAAATCTTATAAAATTATGCATCACCTAATGACAGGATATGTTTTGAGAAATGTGTCACTGGACAATTTTGTCATTGTGCCAACATAATGGAATGCACTCAAAAAACCTAGATGTATACCCTACTATTACATACCTAGGCGATATGATATGACTTATCGTTCCCAAGGTACAAACTTATATAGCATGTTACTATACTGAATGCTAAAGGCAATCATAACACAATGGGAAGTATTTGCGTCTGTAAACACGTTTAAACATAAAACAGGTATGCTAAAAATATGGTATAAAAGAAAAAAAATGTCATGCCTATATAAGGCACTTACCACGAATGCAGTTTGCAGGTCAGGAAGTTGCTCTGGGTGAGTCCATGAGTGAGTGGTGAGCACATGTGAAGCTCTAGGATATTCACTACTGTAGGCTTTGTAAATATTGTTCAGTTATGTACACTAACTTTATTTTTAAAAAATGTCTTTAGTAGTAAATTAACCTTAGCTTCCTATAACATTTTTACTTTATACACTTTTTTAAAAAACTTTTTTACTCCTGTAATAACACTTAGCTTAAAACACACACATTGTACAACTACACAATCCTTCTTTTTCTTTAATTGCTAGAAAGTGTGCTTGCTTGCGGGGGCGGGGCAGAGAAAGAGACAGAAAGTACCTCCCAGTAGTGCATGGTCATGCCTCAATCCCTTTTCTCCATTTCTTCTTATGAGAATCCTGAGTTCCCAAGCAAACACACCTGGCCTGCTTCCCAAGCCACAACTTAAGTTCACCATGTGGAATCCAGCTCCTATTACACAGTGCTTAAAGCCTGCACCATAGGGTTGGCCAGTATTTTCTTTCTTTGTATCTTTCTTCTATAAGCTTTTTTCTAGTTCAAAAATTTGTTTATTTATGTATTATTTTGTAATCTTTGTCACTAAAAACTAAGGCATGGAGGCCAGCAGGTGGTGTGGTGGATAAGGTGCTGGACACTCCCACATGGCTGACCACAGTTCGAGTCTCAGATCTGGTGGCTTGCTTTCTCACTTTCCCTCTCCTTCTCTCTGTGTGTCTCTTTCTGGTCAAATTAAAATAAATGAATGAATAAATAAACTTAAATAATTCTTTAAAACAAAATAAACCAAAACAAAAAACCTAAGGCATGAACACACATTAGCCAAGGCCTATGCAGGGTTAGGATCATTGATATTCACCATCTTCCACCTCCTCATCTTTTCCCAATGGACAGTCTGCAAGGGCAATAATGTAAGCACGAGAAGCAGAAAGGAGGAGGTGGATGAGGCTACTGCCACCTTAACACTGTAGGTTACTGGCTTACAGTAAACTTTTTTTAATAAGTAGAAAGGCACATTAAAATAATGATAAAATGGGACCAGAAGATGGCATAATGGCTATGTCACTAGACTCCCATGTAGTTGACTGTGGTTCGAGTTCCGGACCCGTTGCCTTAACTCACACCGGGTTCTTGTGAGT
This sequence comes from Tupaia belangeri chinensis, assembly GCF_000334495.1. Classification (NCBI taxonomy): domain Eukaryota; kingdom Metazoa; phylum Chordata; class Mammalia; order Scandentia; family Tupaiidae; genus Tupaia; species Tupaia belangeri. The sequence continues at coordinate 6,442,105 of NW_006160142.1, forward strand.
GTGTGCTCAAGACGCCGAGAGGAGAATGGGGGAGAAGGGATTGCGGCTTGGCCATCCTCTCGGGGGGTGATTTCTTGCTTTCTGTCTCTGTCTTTCGGATGAGTGCACGCACCCTATAGCAAAAACCTCTCCAAAAAATAAAAAATAAAAAAAAATAATGATGATGATAAAAAGCAGAGTAAATACATAAACCAATAGCAGTCATTTATTGTAATGCCCAAATATTGTGCACTTCTTATTTCTTACATGAGCAATAGAAACAGAGAGAGAAAGAGAGAGAAGGAACCTTGTGCACGATCCTGATACCACAATCCACACCAGCTTCAGCCAGCCCCAGCCATTAGCAAGCCTGTGCCCAGTGCACACAGCGAGGTCTCCAGCTGTGAACCAGGACCCTTCTCACATGAGATTGCCTCAGAGCATTGCATTTTACCTCTGTGGCACCATCTGGCAATGGATTGGACTATTTTTTTAATTTATTTACATTTAATCATTGTATATCTTTACGGTGTGCAATGATTTTTCCCATGAATATTGTGACTATTAGTCAAGTCATAGACATTACATATACATTATTATCAGTGGAAACAATATGATATCATTGTCACTTTGATGAGCATTATCATCAGCATAACTTTTCATTTTTGTGTCTTTTAAATGTATTGTTTTTTCTCTGATCCCCTACCTCCAATTCCCCAATACCCACCCCATATTACTGCGCCCCTCATACTGTCTCTAATGTCTACAATTGCCCTTTCTGCTTTTACACCTTACAATCTCTCAGTTTCTGTTATAGAGCACAAACATTCAGTGTATATTGAATGTTTGTATGGACATACAATATCTGTCTTTCATAGTCTGACTTGCTTCACTTAGCATTAAATCTTTTACATTCGTCCACTTTGTACCAATTATCAGGGTCTCATTGATTTTTTATGGCTGCATAATATTCCATAGAATACATATGCCATATTTTTAAAATTCACTCATCTATTGGACATTTGGGTTGATTCCATGTCCTAGCAATTATGAGTCATTCTGCAGTAAACATGGATGTGCAAGTGGTTTTCTTTTTTTTTTTTTTTTACATTTTCTTTTTCTTTCTGAAACATTTATTTTAATTAATTAATTTACATTCATTCCCTAAGCATTGTCACAGTGTACAAAATGTGATTTCCCATCCAGAATATACTGCATAGTGGCTTAAATATGCATGTTATCATCAATAATTTTCCATTTCTAGTTTCATATATATATATATAT
>NW_006160142.1:6443420-6454824 GCF_000334495.1 Tupaia belangeri chinensis
AAGAAAAGCAATTTTAACTTTAATAAATCAAAGAAATGCTAAGGAACTTTGCTTAAAACTTAAAGCCAGGAAACAGGTTAGGATTCTATTCAAATAGTAGGTACATGAACCTATTGACAGCTCAATACAGGGGCGTGGTGGCACCCGCCCTATGACAGCTCAATACAGGACAAAAATTGTTAAAACCAGAAAACCAAGCCTAGAAGGAAATCAGCGATGTTTTAGTCAAAAGTCATAAAATGCTATTTCACCAGTTTAGTCTCATGTACTTAATCTATCTGCTGTTGTGATTCGATCTTCTGATTAAATTCTGGAATATAATATTCGACTCTAGACTTGTCCCTACCATTAAGCTGGCCATTTTCTTAGTTTTTGAACTCTTATTTCTGTCTGTATTTAATTTTCCTGGTATAGGACTCCCTTGATAACTTCTTGGAGATATGGCCTGGTGTTGGTAAATTCTTTCAGGTTTTGTTTATCTGAGAATGTTCTTGTCTTTTCTTCCCACATGAAGGATAATCTTGCTGGGTACAGTATTCTTGGTTGAAATTGCTTTTTCCTTTACACTTTGAATATATTTTCCCTTTCTTTCCTCACTCACATTGTTTTTGAAGAGAGGTCATCTTGCCAATCTTAGTATCTTGTCTTTGTCTGTGGTTTTGGTCAACCTGGCTATAATGTGTCTTGGAGAAGATCTTCTTGGGTTGATTCTATTTGGAGTCCTTTGTATTTCTTGGGACTGGATCTTTGAGTGCCTCTCTAGGTTTGGAAAGTTTTCTTGCAGGATTTCATGGAATATATTATCAATGCCCTTATGGTCTCTTCACCTTCTGGGATACCAATTATCTGGATGTTTGGATGTTTGATGGTATTTAGTATTTCTCATATATTGTTCTCAAATTTTTGGGCAATTTCAGTCTTTGTGGTGGATTTTTTTAGGCCAGCAATTTTATCTTTTACATCTGAGATTCAATTTTCTGTATAATCTCGTCTGCTTTTAATACTTTCAAGGGAGATTTTGACTGCCTGTATTGTAGCCTTCATCTCTAACAGGTCCATTTGATTCTTTTTTAAAGTGTGTAACTCCTCTTTTAGATCTTGCAAGAATTTCCTCATCTCCTGGAACTCGTCAGCTCCTTTCTTCTTTCTCTTCTGCAGTTCATTGTCTCTCTTCTCTTCCATCTCTGTTAGCTTCCTCATTAATATTCTAAATTCTTTATCAGACATTTCCATGCTTTCCATTGAACTGTCTGTGGATGAAGAGGAGTTATTCCTTTCCCTTGGAGAAGAGGTATTTTCTTTCTTTCACATATTTCTTGTGGCCCTGCAGTGATTTCTAGTCATCTGATGGATGGTGTGTTTCTTCCTAATTCTTGAAATTCAATCTGAGCATTTAGGAGCATGCAGAAGGAGGTGATCTGGAATCTCTTTGCCATTCCGTTTTTATCCCTTTGGGCAGCAGATTCATTGGATATCGAGGAATGTGTTAATCCTAATAGTATTTGGATGTTTGGCTATGGTTCCCTTAGATCTGTCACTCAAGCTTGTGGACTGGAGGCTGAATTATCAGTAGAAAAATCTTCATTTCTCTTTTTTCCCTGAAATCACTAGTTCTCAGGAGCCATCACAAGTGGTTTTCTTACTGAGAGTATTGCTATTTTATGGGTAGATACCTAAGAGTGGAATTACTAGGTCAAGTGGTAGTCTTTTTTGTAGGTTTCCAAAGAGCTTCCATATTGTTTCCACAGCGATTGCATTAATTTACATTTCCACAAACAATGTGGGAGGGTTCCTTTTTCATCACAGCCTTACCATCACTTATCATTCTTTATTTTATTTTTTATGTTTTCATAGACCACAGTTTAGTTTATTTTAACACCCATCATGTCATGAATTCATAGGGAATAGATTCCAGAAGATCAGGCCCCTTTCTATTGGTTCTCACAAATTGTGCCTCTCTGGGTAGAGCAGGCTGGTGCTTCAGTGAACCCAGGTACCTTTCTCTCTCTTTGGCTTCATTTTTTTTCTGGTCATTTTCCTTCACACATTTTATCTCTGCTGTTAGAATGCTTAATATGCTCAATACACACACTAATTGTCTTGGCAAGAATCTTGCCCTTAACTTGTTTGTTTACAACAATACCAACAGTATACTAGATAACACTGTAGACTCTTCCAGTTTTGCCATGGTAACATTTGTGGGGCATTCCTTTTTGAACAGTACCCATTCCCTTGATGTCTACAATATCACCTTTTTTGGGTAGATTTGCATATATGTTATCAAAGGAATCACTCCATGTTTTCTAAAAGGCCTAGAGATCATATACCAGGTGCCTCTCCTCTTGCCTCTCCTCTTCCCCTTTGTGTTCATCATTTTCGTTAATTACTGGAAGATGGCAGTTCCAGCCAAAAGCTCTTTATTATTATTTTTTAAATTTTAGCCATTCTGAATAGAGTTAAGTGGTATGTCTTTGTGGTTTTGATTAGAATTTCCCTTATGATAAGAGAGGTTGAGCATGTTTTCTTATGCTTTTTTGGCTATTCATATGTCTTCTTGGAGAATTGTCTATTCAGTTCATTTGCCCAGCTTCTGATTGGATTATTATTTTTTTATTTCTTTTTTTTGGTCAGGCATGCTGCTTGAGTTCCCTGTATATTCTGGCAGTCAATCCTTTATCTGAGGCATATTTTGCACTCTGAGGGTTGTCTCCTCACTATAATGATTTTTTCTTTTGCTGTACAGAAGTCTTTTCCTCACATAAGCAAACCTTGCCAGCTGTTCTTGTTCCAGAATTTAGAAAATTTCAAAGATGGTGGATGTGTACATGAAATCCATTCTCTTCCCCCCACTGCTTTGTAGTTAAAGGAACATTTTTTTTTTGCTAGAAGAATCTGGGATGAATCAGAAGAATGGAGGTTACCTTCTATGTCTGGGTAATGTAACCTTCTGAATATAGAAGGATGAGGTTTAACATGATGGATGGTGACCAGTGATGTTTTTATTAATCTGGGAAATGCTGAGTTTGGTAATCAGTGTCTTTGAGGTTTATGCTAGTGAAGTTAATCCCAAGGAATTTTAGAAACTAGATTTTCAGCTTTTCTGTGTTGTGTTTTTAATTCCTACTTTATTCTTAGTGGTAGAATTTCTCATTGTTGAGAAATTGTTTTCCATATGGGTTATTTCACCTGAGAATATGATTTTAAGTGGATTATAAATGCTATAGTTCTCTCAGTTTGTGGAGTGAATTTGCTCAATGTTATAAACTTGAATATATCATAGTTTTGTGAACTGGAAAATAGAATAGTTAACAGGGTGCTTTGTTTGTTTATTTTTCTTTTCAATGAATGCTTAATTGCAAGAGCATAAATACAGGTGCCCATTAATCTTGGGGGAAATATCAAAGGTTAAACAAATCTCAGTACTTCCATGTTTGTAATTATTAATAAGGAACTATAATAAGGTATTTTCCATTTTTAGAATAGTTTGTTAGTTTATATAAAGAATGCTTTAATATATTAATGTATTTATACATTAATATATTAAAGCATTATAATATATATAATAATGTATATAATAAATACATTATTATATAATGTATTTATTGAACATATTAAACATTTGATTTATTATTTTGAAAGGTATAAGAACATTAAAGGTTTATGATTAACATTGCCATTTTGTTGAAAGTGTTTCTTTCACTAGTAAATCATAGTCTCTGTGGTCATAGCTTGTCTTTAATTTCTCTGAATTATCATATAAAAACATTTAAAATGTTAAAAATAGACAATAGTTGCAGTTATCTATACAAAATACAATCTTTTTCAACTTATTTTGGAACAATTTCAAACTCAGAAAATAGCAAGAATGGCCCCCAGATTTTAGTATTTTAACATATTTACTTTATGATTCTTTCTCTTTATAACTATGCATTAGTACTGCTTTTGTTCTGAATTATTTGAAAGTAGGTTTTATACATTACTTTTTTTTACTCTTAATACTGGTTCATAAATTTTATGAACATGAATATTCTCTTACATAACCACAGTACAGTTATTAAATTCAGGAAACTTAATTTTGACATAATACATAATACTAATACATAATACTAATAGTCTATATTAATTTAGTCAGTCATCCTTCCTTAGGGCAGTTTTTTCTGGTATGAGATCAAGCCCAGATCACATATTATACTTTGTTGTCATCTCTCTCTAGTTTCCTTTAATCTAGAAAAGTGCCCCAGCCTCTCTTTATCTTCTAAGACATTGACATTTTGAAGAATACAGGCCAGTTATTTTGTAGACTGTCTCTCAAGCTGAGTTTATCAGCTGTTTCCTCATGACTAGTTTCAGGGTATGAGTTTCTGGCTGGAGTACCTCAGGAGCGATAGTATATTCTCTTCAGAGTATCACATCTGAAGATGCATGATGTCTGTCTGCCCTTTATTGGTGATGTTAAATCTGATCAAATTGATCATTAAAATGTTACACATTTTTTCTATAGTACATTTTCTCTTTTTTCTTTTATAATTGAAAATTAATTTGTGGGGAGATGCTTTAAGGCCATATAAATAGGGACCAGCAGTTGGTGTAGTGACTATGTTGCTAGACTCCCATGTAGTCGATCATGGTTCGCGTCCTGGACCTGGTGGCTTAAACTCATGCCGGGCTCGTGTGCGTGCATGCCCAAGATCCTGAGAGGAGAATGGAGGAGAAGGGATTGCAGTGTGGCCATCCCCCCTGGGGGGTGATTTCTTGCTTTCTGTCTCTCTCTGTCTTTCTGGCAAGCGCATGTGCCCTATAGCAAAAACCTCTCCAAAAAAACAAAAAGACCATAAAAATAGCTTATTCCTTATCAAGATTCTCCTACCCCCACACTTAGTATCCATTGCTAATTTATGGCTGAATTTATGACTTTTTACAACTCTATTATACCTTGCATTATTTATAGTCAACATTTTTCTATAACGAAGTGCTTCCCGCTCTATTTATTTTGATGCTTAAATTATCTTCAGGGCTGGAAGTGCCCCTTAATCTATTTCTTGTGTCCTTTTGACACATAAACACAGACACATACACATATTTTTTATCATTTCATTACTTTTAGGCATACTTAGCTGTTCCATGCCCATCTCTTTCCCTTTGTGTTCATCATTTTCGTTAATTACTGGAAGATGGCAGTTCCAGCCAAAAGCTCTTTATTATTATTTTTTAAATTTTAGCCATTCTGAATAGAGTTAAGTGGTATGTCTTTGTGGTTTTGATTAGAATTTCCCTTATGATAAGAGAGGTTGAGCATGTTTTCTTATGCTTTTTTGGCTATTCATATGTCTTCTTGGAGAATTGTCTATTCAGTTCATTTGCCCAGCTTCTGATTGGATTATTATTTTTTTATTTCTTTTTTTTGGTCAGGCATGCTGCTTGAGTTCCCTGTATATTCTGGCAGTCAATCCTTTATCTGAGGCATATTTTGCACTCTGAGGGTTGTCTCCTCACTATAATGATTTTTTCTTTTGCTGTACAGAAGTCTTTTCCTCACATAAGCAAACCTTGCCAGCTGTTCTTGTTCCAGAATTTAGAAAATTTCAAAGATGGTGGATGTGTACATGAAATCCATTCTCTTCCCCCCACTGCTTTGTAGTTAAAGGAACATTTTTTTTTTGCTAGAAGAATCTGGGATGAATCAGAAGAATGGAGGTTACCTTCTATGTCTGGGGAATGTAACCTTCTGAATATAGAAGGATGAGGTTTAACATGATGGATGGTGACCAGTGATGTTTTTATTAATCTGGGAAATGCTGAGTTTGGTAATCAGTGTCTTTGAGGTTTATGCTAGTGAAGTTAATCCCAAGGAATTTTAGAAACTAGATTTTCAGCTTTTCTGTGTTGTGTTTTTAATTCCTACTTTATTCTTAGTGGTAGAATTTCTCATTGTTGAGAAATTGTTTTCCATATGGGTTATTTCACCTGAGAATATGATTTTAAGTGGATTATAAATGCTATAGTTCTCTCAGTTTGTGGAGTGAATTTGCTCAATGTTATAAACTTGAATATATCATAGTTTTGTGAACTGGAAAATAGAATAGTTAACAGGGTGCTTTGTTTGTTTATTTTTCTTTTCAATGAATGCTTAATTGCAAGAGCATAAATACAGGTGCCCATTAATCTTGGGGGAAATATCAAAGGTTAAACAAATCTCAGTACTTCCATGTTTGTAATTATTAATAAGGAACTATAATAAGGTATTTTCCATTTTTAGAATAGTTTGTTAGTTTATATAAAGAATGCTTTAATATATTAATGTATTTATACATTAATATATTAAAGCATTATAATATATATAATAATGTATATAATAAATACATTATTATATAATGTATTTATTGAACATATTAAACATTTGATTTATTATTTTGAAAGGTATTAAAACATTAAAGGTTTATGATTAACATTGCCATTTTGTTGAAAGTGTTTCTTTCACTAGTAAATCATAGTCTCTGTGGTCATAGCTTGTCTTTAATTTCTCTGAATTATCATATAAAAACATTTAAAATGTTAAAAATAGACAATAGTTGCAGTTATCTATACAAAATACAATCTTTTTCAACTTATTTTGGAACAATTTCAAACTCAGAAAATAGCAAGAATGGCCCCCAGATTTTAGTATTTTAACATATTTACTTTATGATTCTTTCTCTTTATAACTATGCATTAGTACTGCTTTTTTTCTGAATTATTTGAAAGTAGGTTTTATACATTACTTTTTTTTACTCTTAATACTGGTTCATAAATTTTATGAACATGAATATTCTCTTACATAACCACAGTACAGTTATTAAATTCAGGAAACTTAATTTTGACATAATACATAATACTAATACATAATACTAATAGTCTATATTAATTTAGTCAGTCATCCTTCCTTAGGGCAGTTTTTTCTGGTATGAGATCAAGCCCAGATCACATATTATACTTTGTTGTCATCTCTCTCTAGTTTCCTTTAATCTAGAAAAGTGCCCCAGCCTCTCTTTATCTTCTAAGACATTGACATTTTGAAGAATACAGGCCAGTTATTTTGTAGACTGTCTCTCAAGCTGAGTTTATCAGCTGTTTCCTCATGACTAGTTTCAGGGTATGAGTTTCTGGCTGGAGTACCTCAGGAGCGATAGTATATTCTCTTCAGAGTATCACATCTGAAGATGCATGATGTCTGTCTGCCCTTTATTGGTGATGTTAAATCTGATCAAATTGATCATTAAAATGTTACACATTTTTTCTATAGTACATTTTCTCTTTTTTCTTTTATAATTGAAAATTAATTTGTGGGGAGATGCTTTAAGGCCATATAAATAGGGACCAGCAGTTGGTGTAGTGACTATGTTGCTAGACTCCCATGTAGTCGATCATGGTTCGCGTCCTGGACCTGGTGGCTTAAACTCATGCCGGGCTCGTGTGCGTGCATGCCCAAGATCCTGAGAGGAGAATGGAGGAGAAGGGATTGCAGTGTGGCCATCCCCCCTGGGGGGTGATTTCTTGCTTTCTGTCTCTCTCTGTCTTTCTGGCAAGCGCATGTGCCCTATAGCAAAAACCTCTCCAAAAAAACAAAAAGACCATAAAAATAGCTTATTCCTTATCAAGATTCTCCTACCCCCACACTTAGTATCCATTGCTAATTTATGGCTGAATTTATGACTTTTTACAACTCTATTATACCTTGCATTATTTATAGTCAACATTTTTCTATAACGAAGTGCTTCCCGCTCTATTTATTTTGATGCTTAAATTATCTTCAGGGCTGGAAGTGCCCCTTAATCTATTTCTTGTGTCCTTTTGACACATAAACACAGACACATACACATATTTTTTATCATTTCATTACTTTTAGGCATACTTAGCTGTTCCATGCCCATCTTGTACTTTCCTTAGCACTAGAACCAATCTTTTTTCCGAAGAGTCCTGTTCTTTCAGTTGGACTGGTATTTAAAAACCAGAATCTGTGATCATTATGTCATTGCTGCTTAACCTAGCCAGCAGTCAGAACTAGGAAATGCAAATACCTATACACGCTTGTAGATAAACCTGAAAAGATAGAGATAGGTATATAAGTTTATACTGATACCCCCATTTCCAACATAGCTCCCCAACCCTAATGCTTGCTTGTCTTCTTCCATTTCTTTCTTTTTAATTAAAATTAAATTGCCAGAGGATGCTTGCATTTACCAGAGACAAAGATAAAGAGAGAGAGAGAGAAAGCAACCCCTAATGGGATGTGGTCACACTACAGTCCTTTTTTCCCTCCAGTTCTCCATCTTGTTAGGGTCCTGGACACACATGCCCATGTACCCAGTATCTGTCTCAAGCCTCTGAGGCTAGGATTTGAAATAGTCATGTGGGATGTGGCTTTCCATGCACAGTGCTTAAGTGCTATGCTGTAGTGGTAGCCCCTCCGTTTCTTATTTGTATCTCTTTCCTTCCATAGTGAGAAGCCTGGCTCACAAAACAACATCAATACATGTACTCATTTCACCAGTCCTGCAACACACGTAAAATAGTTGCAGGATTACTGTCCCCGCCAACTATAAAAGAAAAACCTACAAGAGTTCAAGCTTTACTCGCAGGTTTTTTTTTTTCCTTTACACTGAGAATGAATAAGTCCATGTTTTGTGTTCATAAATTCTTTGAATTAGTTCTGATTTTTTCAAATTAATCATTGATATTTATTTATTTTAAATATATTTGGGTCTATGACCAGCAGATAGCGTCGTGGTGGCTCACCATGGTTTGAGCCTGGACCTGGTGACTTGAAACTCACACTAGCTACATGTGCGTGAGAACCCAAGTTCCCAGGAGGAGAATGGAGGAGAAGGGATTGTGGTGTGGCCATCTCTCTTGGGGGTGATTTCTGACTTTCCCTCTCACTGCTTCTCTCTCCAGCAAGTACATACACCCTAAGGCAAACCTCTTAAAAAAATACACACACACACACACACACACACACACATAAAATATTAAAAATATCACTTATTTTGGTTTGTATTCAGTTTTAGGATCTTCCCATGCTGATTTGATTTAATTTTTGAATGTTTGTAGAATAGTAATAGGATTTGTAAACACAGGACTATAAACATATTTTGAAAAAGATCTACTCGATGAAATATTCCAAGTTTCTTTTGTTTTATATTTTTAATGTTATTAACCTGCTTTTAAAGAATATCTATCATTTTACGGGACCAGCAAGTGGCGTGATGGTTAAGGTGCTGGACACTCCCACATGGCTGACCTTGGTTTGAGTCCCAGACCTGGTGTCTTGCTTTCTCACTTTCCCTCTCTCTCTCTCTCTCTCTCTGGTCAAATGAAAATAAATGAACTAATAAATAAAATTAAATAAAATACTTTAAAAAAAAAGAATATCTATCATTTTAAATCAACTACAGTGTGTGGCCAGTTGTGTCTGTGTTGTTTCTGTTCTCCAAGGAGCATGTATGAAATATGAATGTGTATGTAGAATGAAATAGTCTTTTTCCTAATTCCAAGTGTCTAAAAAGGTGATTGTAGTTCAAAATGGTTAAGGTACAAGTTGGGTACACCATTAGCTTTTTGGGAAAAGCCTCAGCTGGTCTGGGAAGCATAGAAAGACTGTGGTATTTTCCCTGCATGACACTAGGGGGCGAGTTGGCTCAGATGCTGCTTCCATCCCCCTTCTACCAGACCCAAGCTGTGAAGGAAGGTTCAACAGTCCTGCCATGGAGCCCTCCCAAAACTTTCTTGGTGGATCTGTATCATGTCTTATGGTTTTGATCCAGGGATAGGGTGGAAGTTAAGAGACAAGGACATTCTCAGGCCCTTGGTCGTCTTCCTCTGTGACGGTCTTGCCTTCTAGACAACGTTTTATTTTGTTATGTTGGCAAAGATGGCTGAGAGTTCAGTAACCTGTCCATGGTCATAATTCAAACCCCATGCTGTCTAATTATTTTCATTATACCATTTTAGAAATAATGCAGAGAGCAAACATGGATGGTGTGTATTTGTCTATTTTAAAATAAGATCAAGTCCATCTAATTTTCTAATATGAAACAAATTGGCACAAAGTAGGCATAGTGGGAATACTATTAGTCACAGATTATGAAATCAGAAAATTCAAATCAGAGCTATTTAAAGTAAATATGGAATTACAAGAGCAGAGCAAGGGAGAAAGTGGATCTGATAATCAACTCAACATCTGATACCCCCCCCCAAATAATCATAAACAAATTTGTTATCCCTATTGCTTATAAACCTTGGGACACTCTACTTGTATAGAGACTATGAGAGACATTAACCTTAAAGCACTCGTGTCTGTCTCTTGCTGCTTGTGTAGGCTTACTAGCACTGCTTGCATTGGTGCTTATTCAGTAGCTAAGGTGGAATCCTGTGGCTTTTACTCTGGGAAAGACAAAATTAAATCGCGCCCTCATCAGTAAATACAAGGGCGGGTTGAAAGGCTAACTTGACTTTTAAGCAAATGAACTATCTTATCAGTGCAGTGACTAGGTAAATAAAATCAAACCCAGTATGGGGAAGTGGGGCAGCAAAAGGCCAGGGTGGCTTTTTGGCTTTATGTCTATTCATATGAATGTAGGAGATGCCAGATTCTCCTGCTTAACCTCTTCTATTTACAAAATTGCTAATGCTAAAATTTATCCATGACTGCTTCCATTAAAGCTTTTAGTGGATTTTCTTCATCTGGGGTTGTTGACCTTTGATTAGTGGGAAATGGCTGTGATACATATGAATACTTGGCTAATGTTTTTGCTCTCAGTGTTTGTTTCTATTTCTTTTTCTTTTTTCTCTCTTTTGCTTTCATTAGAGTATTTTCCTCTAATTATATTTTCTGGGTATCTTTGTGTGGAAACACTACTTGCATTTCAGATCTAAATGATTATAGAAGCTTTAGAAGTAGTAAATATTATATTCAGCCTCTAAATTCTTGCATATAATTACATGCATATATAAACAGATCTTTAGGGATTATTTATAAAGGTTATTTGTAAGGACAGAAATGCTGGTAGATCTGATATTTTGGTATGGCTCATCATTATTTAAAATTTTCTTGGGGCCAGCAGTTGGCGTGATGGTTGAGGGTGCTGGACTCCCACATGGTTACGACTGTGGTTCGAGTCTCAGACTTGGCGGCTTGCTTTCTCACTTTCTCTCTTTCTCTCTCTCTCTGTCTCTCGCTTGCTCTCACTCTGTCTGTCTCTGGTCAAATTAAAAATAAGTAAATAAAAAAAGTTTAATAAAATAATTATTTAGTAAATTATATTTCTTAAATGGTGGTTCAAGATTGTTATGAATTATGTACATGTATAACCTTAGTATTTGATTATGTACTTGCTCTTTTGAGTTATTTTCTGTTTTATTGTTTTAA
>NW_006160142.1:6454855-6481589 GCF_000334495.1 Tupaia belangeri chinensis
TTCCCTACAAGTGTAAGGGCAAAAAAATTTCATACGTTCTTCTTTAGTTCCTACAGTACATAGTACTATCTCTATCACATAATAGGTACCTAATAGTCTATATAATTTTTAGTTTTAAGTAAATACTTTAACCATTCCTTATGTACATACTCTTTTTTTATTGCTAGAGGTACTTGGGCTTACCGGAGACAGAGCGGGAAGAAGAAATCACTCCATAATGGGACATGGTCACACAGCAGTGACCTCTCCTTTATTTTTCCATTCCATCAGGATTTGGATCATGCATGCATACACTCTTAGCATGTTTTTCAAGTCACCAGGACAGAGCTCAGTCCATGGCTGGCTACATGGAGTCTGGCTCCCAGTGCACAGTGCCCAACCATTGCATTATGAGGCTAGTTCTCTGCACTTTTTTTTTTTTTAATATAAACTTCTGCTTTTGAAATAATTTCAGATTTTCAGGAAGGTTCCAAGACTAGTATGAAGAATAACAATATACACTTCGTCCAGATCCTCAAATGTAATATTTTGCAATATTTGCTTTAATGTTCTCTCTCATTCTCTCCCTTTTTACCTGTTACTTTCACCTCTTCACCCTCTGTCTCTTCTTCCTTTTCTTCATCTAGCCATTGTCTGCTTACCTCCTTATGTGTATATCCATTCATTCATCCATTCATCCATCCATGCATATACATAAGTACGTAAATAGATATATGCTTTTTCCTTGAGCTATTTTAGAGTAAGTTGCTGACCTAATTTCTCCCCTAGGTACTTCAATGTGTAGTTCCTAAAACCAAGAGCATTCTTTTGTATAACCACAGTACAGTTTTCAAAATCAGTTAACATTTAAACATTGGGACCAGCAGGTGGCATGGTGGTTGAGGCCCTGGATTCTCACAGGGTCCACCACAGTTCAAGTCCCAGACTGGCTTGCTTTCTCACTTTCCTCCTCTCTCTCTTTCTCTCTCTGGTGAGCACATGTGCCCTACAGCAAATTTAAATAATAATAATAAATAAAATTGAATAAATAATTCTAAAATGAAATTTAAACATTACTGTTACCTGATCTATAGACCTGATCAATATTTTGACATTTGTCCCAGTAATGTCCTACTAAAAGAAAATCTTAGATCACATGTTAGACTTATTTATCAAATCTTTGTTCTTTTACAATCTAGAACATTTCCTCAGTTCTTCCATGTATTTCATGATCTGGAAGACAAGTTATTTTGTAGAATGACTCTCAATTTGGGTCTCTGATGTTTCCTCTGGATTTAGCATATACAGTTTTTGCAGGAATGTCATAGAAGTGAAGTATTCTTTCAGTAAATTATATCAGGCACGTGATATTAATTCGTTCTATTACTGTTAATATTAACTTTGGTTTAGGTAGCATCTGTCAGATAGCTGCACTATAAAGTGCAGATACTGTATTTTTTCCCCTTTGTAATTAGTAAGAATTTTGTGGGAAGATACTTTGACTATGTAATTACCTGTTTCTTGTTAAACTTTGACCCAAGAGTTTGAGCATCAACCAATGATTCATGTACTAATAAATTATTAACACAAAGCTTGTCAAATTAGATTTTGATTATTTTGAATATATATGTCCATTGTTTAGCTTCAGAGTTCTGTTCTAATTCTGTTAGTATATGTCTTATTCAATTTGTGCAGTAAATATTTATTTTCCATAATAAATAACTTCATAATCAATGCTTTCTATGATAGACAGATCACCTATGACCCTTTCTTTGCAATTGCAGCCAAAAGTAGCACCATATATATTAAATGTCACTAAGCGAATAGCCTGTTTTCATATCATTTTAGGGAAAAAAAACCTATTAATATAGAATTTTTTTGTTGAAATTACTCCCCTGAGTGAGGTTTCATAGAGCATCTATTTGCTGTCTCACTGTTTCTTTGAAGCTTCCTGAATACTGTTTTGACATTGTTGTTATGACATTAACTCATGTAATATAAACACAATTACTCAGTATTACTGTGACAGTTTGACAATCTCTAATCTGTTTAAGATGCAGTATAAATGAAGGAGAACCTACAGCTAGGAAGAAAAAAATGAGATTCTTATGGGTCAACAGAGATAGCTTCGTAGTTTTATTATGTGGTGATAAGCAGATTCCTCTAGGTAGAAATAAGTAGTATGTATGTAGGTATTCTTATCAAGACCAAATAGCACCCAAGCTGTACTTTTAGTCTCCAGTCTAAGAAAATAGTTTGCATAGAGATTTAAAAAAATTTCTACTATATATTTCAGTTCAGTTCAGTATAATGGCATAATATGTATCCGTTATACCGAACTGAGAGGACCTGTAATTATATAACATGAAAAGAGGACATGTATATACATATACATATATAAATACATACATGCATACACACACACACACACATATATATATACCAGGCCTGAGTGGACCTGCAATTACATCACATGAAAAGAGGACCATGTATATGTGTATATGTACATATATATCTATATGCACATATGTAATTGTAGTAGCTTTAACTTTTGAAAGAATATCAAAAGAAATACTTTTAAATTAATTTTAAATTTCACTTGTAAACATCTGCATGAGCTCACATTCTGGGTAATGATTTTTAGGATTTATAGAGATTGTGGAATTGTTTTCTAAGTTAGTCTTTCCACATTCATTCAGGTATGGATTTCCTGAAATGTAACATTACAGATGGGACCCTGTTCCAAGACTACTTTCTGATTGGTGATATCCTGTTTCAGTTTTCATTATAATTCTGATAGCTCAGAAAGACAATTTTGTTTCTGATGATTTATTTATTGGTCCTTAAGAATAATGAAAACATTTTGTTTCAGTCTTAGCTGATCTCAGAGATGCCACTCATTTATGTACTTATTTTTATTTATTTATGTATTACTAGTGGGCACATTTGCCAAAGAGAGACAGAGAGAGAAGGAGAGAAAGCACCTCTCCCTGTGGGAATGTGGTCATGTTGCTGTAATCTCTTCTTCTCCATTTCTCCATTCTATCAGAATTTTGGGCCTGCAGTCTTGTGCACACATCTAGTATGTTTTTCAAGCCACTGAGTCTGGGATTCCCACTGTGTAGTCAGTCATGAGGGATCTAGTTCCCTTAACCATCGGGTCATGGGCTGACTCTGTACTTAATTTTTAATTAAACAGATTCAGCAACTGTCAGAGAATCAAAATGATTTGGCATTGTTTTGGCACTCTATTGCTAGAACTTACTGACAGATATGGCTTCTCAAAGATTGCGTGCAAGGACCTTCCCTAGTTTGTCCCCTCTGCTATTTTTCTTCCACAGTGTGAGCAAATGAATTTTGAATTGACTTTCTGTGCAGTTTTTAGGGTGGCAGGCAACACAGTGATGAGAACACTTGTTAACAGTTTATTTACATTAAATAGATTATATTCTATCTTTGTGTAATGAATTTGCATAATTATCATTCTGGCGAGTATCTGTGACAATTTATTCTGTTGATAGCAACATGGCAGAGATATTGAGGATCAGATTCTAGTCCAATCTGAATGGACAATCAGCTTTCTGAATGATCTTGGGCAAGCCACTGTCTCTTCTAAGTCTGTTTTCTCATTTATCATTGCTAAGGATTCTGATAGGTCTAAAACTTGTCTAGTTTAACATATATGCTCATATACAGTTGGTTCTACTCATAATTATTCTTTTTTTAAGGAAACAAATAGGATTTTAACTTCTATATAGATAAAAATTACACCAAAAATTCTAAATTCAACTCTATCAGTTCATATCAAAGTACTTTATGTATATATATATCTACATAATGATGATCCTACATAAGACCTAGGTTTGGTGGGTTTCAGCTTTAAACTGAAAGCTGGGCAGCTACAAAATATGCTATCCAAGAAGTTAGAAGACAACTTATTTAATCAAAATACAATAATCAAAAGTACAGGGGCCAGCAGATGGTGTAATGGTTATGTTGCTGGACTCCCACATGGCCAGCCCCTCAGTTTGAGTCTCGGACTCCATGGCTTGTAACTCACACCGGTACATGTATGTATGTGCTTAAGATGGGGAGGCAGGGTGGAGGAGAAGGGATTGTTGTGTAGCCATCCCCTGGTGGGGGTGATTTCTCATTTTCCCTCTCACTGTCTCTGTCTCTCTGGTGAACACATGCCCCCTAAGGCAAAAACTTCAAAAAAAATGTACAGATGAGTTGGTTGAAACACTAGAATGTGATGAGACTTTGTAAATAAACAGGCAAAGATTTATATGAGCCAGTTTGACTGCGGTGTGCACCTGGTGGGGTGTCAGGAGGCTTCGATGCATTAGTAGTGACATCAGAAGACTTTGCAGTAATTCTAAGCTTGAATATTGCCACAGGGATGCTGCAGAGGACATCTGGTTTCACTTCAACTTATCTGCCAGAGCCAGTAGTGTTGGCTGCTATAGGGACACCCTGGAGCAGGAGATTTTAATACAATGCACCTGATCTGTGATGTATTCTTGTTTTGGATAAATAGATAGGTATATTTAAATCAATTTTAGAAATTGCATTATAAAAGTAGTAAATACTCACCATAAAAGTAAACATTTAAAACTATAGAAGTGTATAAAATAATAAATAACAGTCTTTCCCCAGTCCACTCAAACTCTCATTTCCTAAGGGTACCCACTATAAACAAAATTTTTAAAGCATTTTGTATGATTGACATACAAAAAGCTGTACGTATTTAAAGTATATAGCTTGATGAGTTTGGAGATAAGTATACACCTGTGAAACCATCACCACACTTAGTGCAATAAATATTTATCACCTCCATCAGTTTCCTCCTGTCTTTTTATTATTATAATTATAATCATGATAAGAGCAATTCAGATAATATCTGCCCTCTTAGTGAATTTTTAATTCACTATAGTCTTGGTAACTGTGGGAACCATGCTGTACAGTAGATCTTTACTCATCTTGCGTAACTGAAACTTTGACTGGTTCCTCCCTCTTTTCTCTCTCCCACAGGACTCTGGGAAGCTACTATAAACAATTTGATGTAGATATTTATAGGCTTTTTTCAAAATATATCACTTATTGATATACTATGATTTATATGAACTGTCAAATTCTTATGCTATAATTTAGAATTCAATACTTGACAGAATATAGATAATCTTGCATTCTGTGGAATGATCTAACAAAGCCCTTTACTTGGCTGTATCCTAAGTAAATTGATAGTTTACCCATATACTTGGATATTTGCCCTTGAGTTCTTGCCCTGGACCAGTCTTGGGCAGTTTTCTAACTTAAATAGTAATCTTGACTTTACCTAGGTGATAATGGAGCTTTTCCAGCATTGAGTAAAGAGATGGTGAACTATATAGTGTAGGAATGTAACTTATCATCCAACTGAGGCACTTGGAGAGTCCTTAGTAATTGCTCTGAGAGATGGCTGTAGACTAGGACTGTCTGCTCTGTGGTCACTCTGAAGGTTGACACCAGTACTCTTGGGGCCACTTACTTCCTGTTCTGTTCCATGGTTCCTCGTTCCTGCTGGGTGACATGGCCATGAACTCGGCTGCATCTGGCCTGATCCAGCTGAGTCATCTCATTGCTTTCTTGCCCTTTGGTTTCTCTAAGGGAATCTGAAGTGATTCTTTGGGAGCCTGTTAGCACCAGAACTCAGACTGCTCCATTTCTTAATTCCACACTTGTCTAGTATCTGTCCTTTCCATTTCTTACCTCTTACTCTCAGTCTCCAGGTGGGCTTCTCTTGCCACTGCTGCACCAAATCTGTTCTTGCTAATGCCATTTATAACCTCCACATCACAAATCCAGGAGTAATCATATCTCTGCTTTTGTTCGATACAATTGGTCATTCCTTTTTTTATTTTTAAAGAATAGTTTTATTTATTATTATTACTTTTTAATTTGACCAGGGAAAGACACACACACACACACACACAGAGAGAGAGAGAGAGAGAGAGAGAGAGAGAGAGAGAGAGAGAGAGAGAGAGAGAGAGAGAGAGAGAGAGAGAGAGAGAGAGAGAGAGAGAGAGAGAGAGAGAGAGAGAGAGAGAGAGAGAGAGAGAGAGAGAGAGAGAGAGAGAGAGAGAGAGAGAGAGAGAGAGAGAGAGAGAGAGAGAGAGAGAGAGAGAGAGAGAGAGAGAGAGAGAGAGAGAGAGAGAGAGAGAGAGAGAGAGAGAGAGAGAGAGAGAGAGAGAGAGAGAGAGAGAGAGAGAGAGAGAGAGAGAGAGAGAGAGAGAGAGAGAGAGAGAGAGAGAGAGAGAGAGAGAGAGAGAGAGAGAGAGAGAGAGAGAGAGAGAGAGAGAGAGAGAGAGAGAGAGAGAGAGAGAGAGAGAGAGAGAGAGAGAGAGAGAGAGAGAGAGAGAGAGAGAGAGAGAGAGAGAGAGAGAGAAAGAGAAAAAGCACGCTGCCAGATCTGGGACTTGAACTGTGGTCAGCCATGTGAGTTTCCAGCGCTTCAACTACCATGCCACCTACTGGGCCACCTGCACACCCTGGTCATTCCTTCTTACGTCTATGAGTCCACAAACTTCCAGCTTCTCCCCTCTTTGCAGAGTTGCTTCTTTCCTTTTCTGAATGCTTCTCTGCTTTGCTGCTTGGTGTTGAATTGCCTTAGGACTCTTCCCTATCCACAGTCTCAGATTTGTGGCTGTAGTTACCATCTTCATGATGTGAATGACCATGCCACAACTGAGATGGAAAGACTAGGAGAGGAGCAGGTTTGAAGTGGGGGTGGGGACAAGGCAAGAGCAAAGGCTGTGTTTTGACCTCATTAGGTTTAAGATGTCTCTTACATCCCCACATGAAGGTATCAAAGGGGCAGCTGCATAAATCCTGAGCCAGTGGAGGCATCAGGATGGAAGAGTCTTGTCATCCAATTTATGTAACTTACTGTGCAGTTATTGTTAATGGCATGTTGCAAATTTATGCAGTTGTAATTACAGTTTAGGCTTACTACTTTCTCATCAGATTCATCCCTAAAGCCTTTAACCAGGATGGCCAGATTGAGTCCCTTGATAATGATAATTCTGTTCCAGTTTTTTCTCATTATGCCTGTATTGTCATCCTGAGTCACCATATCACCTGTAATGCCCCAAATAACTTATTTCTCACTCATACCAAAATGGATACATTATCATAGATACCCTCTACCCCATCTGCAGTTATTCCAAAACCAGTCTTTAAATTACATATGGTTTGTCTGCCTCGAATGGTCTGCATTAGTGGTTCATCAACTGCATTCTGCTGCTTACTGCATAACGAAGGCAGATGCAGGGAATTTCTGGATGTGGGATACCTTATGTGAAAATGAGTTCTGCTAATGCCTTTTTCAGAATGTCTGCTACAAAATGCCTTCTGTGTAATGGAGCTGTCATATGTGTGTTTGTATATACATATGTACGTGTGTGTACACATACATAGTTGGGGTTGTAGCTTTTGTTCACGGTTGTCCAGTAATCTCTTGATGTAGTGTCGATACAATTTCTTTGAGGTATAAAATGACTGTATTCTAGGCAGCAAAACTGCAGCCTATTTTTCTACTCTGATAGTTTCATTTATGCTAACTCTTCAAGAAGAGGATTAAAATTAAATTCGCTAGGCAAGCAGAGCTGAGAATTGAATTAATTTCAGATTTGTAATAAAAAAATGGGGTCTCTCCTACACAGTGTTAACTAGGAACCTAGGAACCTGTGGGCTATACAAACTGAATGGATAGTTTCTCATTAAAATGAGACTTTCTCTGGTCAAATGTGCTGGCACTGACTAGTCTCTGAAATGCGTTATGCTCTAGGATCACAGCTGCCATCAGGATTATGATCTGAGAGTGGTTTTCAAGAAACCCACGGAAGCCACAATGTTTAGTGGCACAGTTTTACCAAATATGTATGGAATTCCTACTCTGTGCCAGACAGTGTGCTAGGCAATTAGGTTTAAGGATAACTAGCTCATTATTCTTGTCACCAAAGTACTTCCAATCTAATGGGAGAAACAGCTACACATAAAACCAAGCTATATTATAGTGACTTGATTAGTGATGCAAGAGACTAGGGATGGAGAGGTGACTAATTGCATCTGGGTAGTTTGGACAAGGAGGAAACAGATAATAAGAGATGTGAACAGGATGGATTTCACCATGCTGAACCAGGGATTGAAAATTATAAAAACATTTTGGGCAAGTTAAATAGTGTGGAAATAATTCAGTATCAACTGTGTAGTTTAAGCTGTAAGAAGATTTGATCATTTCATTCTAAAATAAAACTTCCTCTAAACCGAGGCTCCATTCTTGTTAATAAAAATAGAGAACATTGACGGAATGCCTACCATGTGCTAGCTGTCTGTGTACACTCCTTTCTACGGCTCACAATAGCAGCTCCACTGTGTGGGCAGTATCATTCACACAGCTAACTCTTCAAGATGGGAGTGGTCAAGAGATTTGTGCATGGTCACCTAGCTGGCCACAGGGTTGGGCTTCACACCCAGGTGTGCTGGACTTCAGATGCCGTGGTTCCCCCCACTGCCTGCTGTCCTCACTCAGAACCGCTGCAGCTATGACTGCTGGTCCATGAGGGTGTTGACATCGGCAGAGACCATGTGTGCTCTTCTGGGTTAATTTAACCAGGTGTTACATTTGGGCAGGTCTTGGCACCAGGTGCTTTTCAGCATTTTGTTGGCTCAGTGACCAGAAAGCTTGAATGTTGGTGAGGCCCAGGGCTGGACAACACTGGCTTGTTCTGCTGTCCACCTGTAGAAGGTGGCTGAATCTTGGCGGCAAAGACCCAGATGCTCAAGAGAGTAGTGAGCCCCTCCGTAATCCTAGATGAGCTGCTTCAGGAATGGTCAGCATGTGAGTAGCCTGGCAAGCTAGCTGTCCAGCTGGAGGCTATGTACCTCCCCTGAGGTATTAACCCTGCAGGCTCCTGGCTACCCGAGAAGAAATATTTTATCTCAGGAGAAACCAGGACTACAGTAAGTGCCCTTAGTCCTTGAGGCTGGGAAAGCACCACTTAGCATAAAGTTCAATATGTGTCCTGCAGCTGGGAGGACAAGATTCCTCAGATGTGTCTCAGAACTGCCTTCCCTGAGTACATCTTGTGCCCCCTCTCTGTCAGCTTTCCAGGCCAGGCTGTCACACTGCTCCTGTCAGGTACACAGCCGAGCCTAGGCTAGCCTTCCTCTCCTGGGCCAACAGTGAGCAAGGGTAGCTGGGGACGACCACTATTCCCTTCCTCCCTGTCTCAGCAGATTGTACTTGAAGGCTGCACTTTCTTCCATCCCTTATCACTCAGGACAGGAAAAGGCACTGCTCATTTTCAGAAATTGTCAGCCTAAAAGATGTATGAGCTTATCAATTGCCGACATCTATATCTCTAAGCAAAACATCAACGGGTAATTACTTCCAGTTTACCTTGACTAATCTCAGATCTCCTGGGAAGGAGCCATATCTCTGTTCTTCTTTAATCTACAATGTTTATAGCCGGGAACTTCTTTCCTACAGTTAACTTAAAATTTGTACAATTTATTTGAACATCTATATCTTTTTATTCTGTGCTCAGGACAGATGGATAATTTGTTCTTTTAAGCAAAATTACTATTGAACTTTTTTCCCCAGAGGCAGTTTAGTTTTCATGAAAGCATAAATTTTGGAGTTAGATCTGAATTTAGGTCTAGTTCTTACCATTGGGTTGACTTTGGGCATGCCCTTAAACTCAGTCACTTTCTTCATTTGTCAAATAGGACGATATTACCTACTTCACAGGATTAAGTATAAAGTGTCCCCTAGCAGATTGGTGCAAAGCTTCTTTTTTGCTTGCTGCTTTGTTCTTTCCAAAATGATGGCTTCTCTCTCTCAGGCTTTCATGTCTGCATTCCCCCAAGCAGGAAGGAGGCGGGGCACTGAGAAGGGCACCTTTTCTCCTGCTAAGAACACTTCTTGGAAGTTGCACATGTGACTTCTGTTTTCATCCTACTGGTCAGAGCTCGATTGCATGATCACACTCAACTGACTCCAAGCGAAGCTGGGAAATATGTAATCATTACTCTTGGCATTTATTCTCATACTCGGCTAACATATAGGCGGTGTATTTTTGAGAAAGAAGCGAAACGTCTATCCATCACAGGTTGAGTTCCTCAGGACGCAAGCTCTGAGACAAAGTTCAGCTTGCAGGATGTCATTGGCTCAGTGGTAGTGGAAGGGAGGGCAGAGGAAGGCCAGATGATGTATTATAGATCATGACAGCTTCAGCAGGTATCATAGGTTGCTCTGGAGCTATGGTACCCAAGCCTTTTTTAAAAATGAATTTATTATTATTATTTAGTTTTGCTTTAGGGCATGTGTGCTCACCAGGGGGAGAGAGAGAGAAAGCAAGCTACCAGGTCTGGAACCCCAACTGAAGTCGGCCATGTGGGATTCCAGTGCCTTAACCACCACTCCACTTACTGGCCCTGGCCAGACCTTTTATAAACCCAGAAATAACCTGGATGGGAGAGACCTGGGGCTGTTGTCTTGTGGATTTGCTTAAAGGACACATGCACAGGGAAAGCTGAGGTTGACCCACACTGTAGGGAGGGAGGGAGGTGCAGGAGAGTGACCAGTCAGTACAGTATGAGTTTCAATAATGAACCAATGGTACTGCTACTTGAATTGGCCAATCAGAGCTATACAAGTTTCAATCCTTCATTTGCATACATGGACTTAATTGAAGACTAGAGTAGGAATTGTTTCCCTATAAAAGCCTATCCCCCAAACACAATGGGAAGATAGTTTTTTGAGGAAACCTGCTTTCAGACTCACAGATAATGTCACACTTAATAAATCCTTCCTCCAAGACAAACCTTGTGGGTTAAAGTTTGATTTATCTGGCAGTGAGCAACTGTTCCCAGTCTGTACCTACTGTGGTTTGGTAACACTTAATTCCTACAGTGGTCAGTCATTAGGAATAGCCTCTGTGGGAAGGGGCCTAAGTCTGGGGCAGGGATAACTGGGGATGACCACTATTCCCTTCCTCCTGGCAGCTCTTGGCAGTTGAAGTGACTCCTGAAGAGACTAACAGCCAGAAGCCTTGAGCTGATAGCAATACCAGCAAATGGGCCAACAAGTCATCGGTGGGAAAAGGTTCTGGGTGTCACATCTCAGCATCTATTATAGAGAGAATGGGAGCACTAGTGTCTGCCCCACTACACTCTAGGGTTATTGTGAGGATCAAATAAAACAACACATAAAGGGTTTTTGCAAGAGGACCTGGTTTATGTTAAGCACCCAGTCAGTCTTAGATGTGGTATTAGCATTTCCCAAAGTGTTTTTTTACAGGATGTTTTCCTCCCAGAGCACCTTGTGGGAATTAAAGAATTGGCCATCCCTGATCTAATGATCAAATTTAGGAAATGTTGTGTTGCAAATGATTTAACTTCTACTGTGTGTGGGTTGATGTTTAGTTGAGCCCTCTTCTAATGATTTACATTAGAAATGAGAGCATTGACATTGCTTTTGTCTTTGGTTTTCACCAAAGTGGAAATAAAGAAAATGCTTTATGTATATAAACTCTGTCATTAATATTCACTACTTCTATTGTCCCATCAAAATTTCCTGAAAAAAATAAGATCAAGAAATGAAATAATTCGGAGTCAGGTGGTGTGGTGGTTAAGGGGCTGGAATTCCCACATGGCCGACTGTGGTTCAAGCCTCCAGGCCAGATCTGTGAAAAAAAGTAATATCATGTGAAAAAGTAATAATAATGAATAAATAAAATAATTCTTAAATAAGAAAGAAGAAATGAAATAATAATTTATTAAACAAATACTTAATGAGCACATGCTTTTGCAGGTGAGTTTATTCACTTCAATGCAAATCAGCATTCTCACCTGTGTCTCTGCAGTGGCGTCCTAACTGGTATCTCTGGTTTGCCTTCTCTATGTCTATTGCTTATAGCAGCCAGAATAGTGTTTAATTTTTTAAGTCAGTCTTCTCACTCTTTATTCTCTACTCTCCAATAGCTGCCAAGTGAAATTCAAAGTCCTTACCATCATTTGCCAGGCTCTGCATGTTTCGGTCCCTAGCCACGTTTCTGACCTCTTTTCTGCCCCAGTCCCTTTGTTCCAACCACACTAGTGTCTTTGCCATTCCTCAGACAGACCAAGCAAGTATCTGACTCAGGACTTCCACACTTGTCCTTCCCTGTACCTAAAAAGCTCCCGGCTTAGACTTGGCCTTGGCTCACTCACTCTCTCACTTTATTGATATTTCAGTGCTCCCATGATCTCCTCAGAGCCCTTCTGTGACACCTTTATCTACAGTAGCACCACCTGTCACTCCCTTTCTCCCTCACTATTTTTATTCATAGCTCCTATTACTTCCTGAATCTGTGCATTTGTTTGTTTGTTGTTCATTGTTGATCTAACCACACTGTAGGATCTGAGAGAGCAGGGACTTGGTTTTTGCTTACTGCTGTATCCCTAAAGGAGTACCTGCCACTAAGTGCCACTGAGCAGGCACTCAGCAAATTCTTGTGAGTGAAGTAGTAAATGTGCTAGTTTCTGGGACTACAGTGAAAGCTAAGCCAGTCAGGTATCCTGCTTCATGGATTGTATATCTACAACTAAAGACCATTTCAACAAAAGGTACAGTAGAGGTTACATAATTTTCTCTTTGAATGGAATACTTGTAAATACTTAAAAAATAGTTTCTAATATTAAACTCTCCTGTATAACTATAGCAACCTTACTTGGGCATAATATACAATTCTTTTTAATAAACTAGTCTTAAGATTCAATTTGCTATTATGTATTTAATTTAGAATGACATTTGTTGTTGTCTTTATTTAGCTTGATAGCCATAAATGTTATTGTAGTTATACCAGCCTCATGGAGGGATTTGGATGCTGTCTATATATTTCTGCATTCTGGAACAATTTACATAACATAAGAATCCCAGTTAATCTAGGTTTGGTAGAAATTGCCTATAAAACTATCTGGGCTTAATACTGTCACGTGGTGTAGAAGTTTGACTGTCTTCATAGATTTTGATTCTTGTTCTAGTCAATTATTTTTCTTTTCTTGAGTCCATTTCTATACTTTTATTTTCTGGAAGAGCTTTCATTTGATCTATATTTTAAATATAAGTAGTAGGCTCCTAAATTCTCATATATTTTTCCTAATGTGTTTTCTTTCATTTATCTTAATCAAACTTCTCAAAGTCTCATCTACTTTATTGTTATTTTTAAAAAACACTTTAGGAGACCAGCAGATGGCATAATGGTTACGTTGCTGGACTCTCCCGTAGACTATCACAGTTTGAGTCCCAGGCTCAGTGACTTAAAACTCACACCTGGGGCATGTACTTACATGCCCAAGATCCCGAGAGGAGAATAGAGGAGAAGGCATTTTGGCATAGTTCTCCCTCCTAGTATGTGATTACTTGGTTTCTGTGTCTCTGTCTCTCTGGTGAGTGCATGTGCCCTGTAGAAAATATCTCTCTTTAAAAAATAAACACACCAACCAACCTTTGGTTTGGGGCCAGCAGGTGGCATGGTGGTTAAGGCACTAGGTCCCACATGGCTGACACCATGGTTTGAGTCCCAGACCCAGTGACTTGAAAATCATTCTGGGTGTGTGTACATGAGTATCCGAATCCTGAGAGGAGAATGAAAGAGCAGGGATTGTGGCCAGCTCCCCCCTCCCCCCACTGGGGAGGGTGATTTCTCACTTTCCCTCTCTCTCTTCCTTTCTCTGCACACATGTGCTATGGCAAAAACTTAAAAACAAAAACAAAAAAACACCCTTGGTCTTATTCATCAAATCTACTTTGTTGTAGTTGTTTGATTATCTAATTCACTGGGTTCTGTTTTACTTCATGATAATTGCCAAAGTAAGGACAGCTCTTGACAGCTTCGTTGCCCACCTCCATCCTCTCTCTGTGAGGCCCGAGTAACCACAGACTCTGACCTGCTTCTTTTTACCTCAGCATATACAGTGAATACTTAATTCAGTGTAAATCTTAAGGTTTCGCATGGAGCCAGATGCCTTTTCTCTGACAGCTAATCATTTCTAGTGTGGATGGAGGAGTTCTGGTGGGGGGCGTGATGGAGAGGAGTCAGCTATTCTGCAGGCCATTTAACTGAGTATCCTGATGACTTCAGGTTCAGTCCTGTGTGTTGTATCTTCTGCATCTTGTATTTGTTTGACTCAGCTTGAACTCTTAGGCCCAGTAAAATTTATTTTCTTTATTCAAGATAGAGTACATGCATGTGCATGTTAGAAAAAATAAGAGAGAGGGAGATGAACACTCTCTGTAGGATCTGTTCACACCACAATTCCTTTCCTCCTCCATGTCGGATCTTGGACACTCATGCATGTGCCTAGCATGGTTCAGACTGACCAGGCTGGGGATTTGAACCATGATTTCTATGTGGGATCCAACTTCTCTTGAGCAGCACATTTCTGCCATGCTATGGTGTCCATGTGTTGTTACAGATTTTTTTGCTTCAGATTCCATGTAAATTTGAGTCCTTTGTTTTCTGTCTTATAGATATGCCACACATTAGCACTGTTCCTCAATATTTAATTTTGAATGAAACAAGACTAATGTAAACTTGCCTATCAGAAAAAGCTTTGGTGATGGGGAGCATAATTATCATCTTGGCATGTCCTTAGGGTCTCGTTTAGCTTCTGTGTGTTGTGATTGGCTGTGTGGAAGAGACAGGAATCATGAGTTCCATCCAGTGCAAGAATCCTTTCCCCACCCAGAGTGAAGAAATATCTGATCAGCTCTGTGATTCCAGAAGCAGGAAGAGCCTTAACATGCTTGTGTATTTCCAAGCGTGGCATGAAATATACCAGGTCATCAGAAAAGTCATGGTGTATTTCTCTATGAAAAAATGCATCATGACTTTTCCAGTGACATGATAATAATTAGAGTTTGTTTGAAAGTACCCTTGTTCTCTTTGGTAAAGACACTGTCCTAAAATCCAAGAATTGATTATTTTATAATATGATTTATCTATAGCAAATCTCTAGTGCCTTCAAAATAGCAGATTTTAATACAATTATTGGGAACTAGTTACATGTGAATAAATACCAGTAGTTTTGTTTTCAAATCTAAACTTGTCCAGGAAAAAAAGTAAAGAAAAAATGTTTAACTCAAAAGATAATTTAGGCATTTGTCACCTAAACACTCAAAGAGTAGAAATATTGACTTGGCTTTCCATTTTCTATCCACGTGTTTGGGGTCATTTAGACCAGTTGGGATAAGAGTTCTTTCCTGTCTGTTTAGGATTATGTCAGAGTATCCAAATCCAGAGTTAATTCTCAAAAGAAAATGAGATAAAATCAGTTTAAGATTATAGGTGAAAGATTTGTATATGATTCCTGTAAAGCTTAGTAAGTGTCAAAATTTATTACTAAAGAAGGCTCTGGGGCTGGCTCCAGTAGATTAGGCAACTGGATCCCAAATGGCCAACCTCACAGTTCAAGTCATGGACCTGGAGGGTTGAGAAATATGCCAGGTATATCGCATGCATACCCAAAATCCCGAAAGGAGGGAGAGATGGAGAAGTAGGAATTGCGGTGTGACGATTCCTCATGGAAGGTGCTTTCTTTCTGGCCCTCTCTGTCTCTCTCTAGTGAGTGTAGGTACTCTGGCAGGAGAAAGAAAGAGAGAGAGAGAGAGGGAGAGAGAAAGAAAGAAAAGAAAGAAGAAGAAATCCTAAACAAGGCTCTGAAATTAGTGTTAAATATATAGGAAGGAGGAAAGAAAGACTGAGAGGAAGAGAGAGGGAGAAGACTTTTCTGTCTGGGATAAGGAAATTCTATCCTCCTCCCAAATCGGGGCAGAACTTTAATTCTTATGCCCTGAAGTCAGCCACTTTTCCAAACGATTATGATCTCAGCCATTTGATCACTCTATGCAAGAAGCCGAAGGCATTTACTAAGCCGGCTCCCACATATTTACTTTATTATGGAAGAGAAAGAAGTAAAATATATTAGAAATACATTCTTAGAAAGAGTACAATTGATATGTATTAAGTATTTAAAAGATTCTTTTCACTCTTCATGATAATATGAATAGTAGTTTGTACTTTTACCTGAGAAATGATGGATCTTTGGAATTTGATTTCCTCGAGTACAATACTAATAAGATCTAAGAATATATTTAATAAGAGAGCCAACAGGAAGGAAAACCCTTTTGGTGACAGTGTCATGAACTTGTCAGTGGTAGAACTGGAGAAGAGAATCTAAGGTTTTTGACATCTGTTTCTCTCAGCCCTATCTGACATGGCATAGCATATTCTTTTAAAATGTCCTTAGAAAGGAGCAAAGGAAAAGAGGGAGACAGGAAAGGAATGAGGAAGGAAAGGAGAGCTTTACCAAGTTTGAAAAATGGAACAGGATGGTTGTAAAACCTTCCAATAATACAGAAACATACACTGCGGAAGGAGACACTTCCCTCCCCTTGTAATTCTGCTTTCCAAAGGTCATTTTTATTCACTGGGTGCATAGCCTTACAGACATTTTTCTATGCTGATGCTAACACATCATTTAACCAAATGAGAGATGGTGGTTTATCATTTTTTACTACTACAAATAATACAACTAAATGCTTTTTTATTCAAGTAGTATAATACTATAGAGATGTAATTAGAAATATTTTATTATATATGGTAAAAACTATCTTCAGTTTGTAATCTTATGTAAGTCTAAAAAATTTGCTAGACTAGGTTGTTCAAAAGTTCAAAAACCAGAACAATTTACTCTCTCTTACTTTTAGAATACATTAGCAAAAATGATGTTTATAGCTTTAGACTTGCACAGATAGACGATTGACTGTCTAGGAAAATAACGGACTCTCTAACTCAAAGGTCTACTATCCTAAAATCCAAGAATTGATTATTTTATAATATGATTTATCTATAGCAAATCTCTACTGCCTTCAAAATAGCAGCAGATTTTAATACAATTATTGGGAACTAGTTACATGTGAATAACGGACTCTCTAACTGAAAGGTCTACTTTCCATGTGCTTGCTTTCTAAAGAGGTACAGTGGATGGTTAGCAAAGCCCCTTATTTCAGGGCCAGCAGGTGGCGTGGTGGTAAAGGGTGTTGGACTCCCACATGTCTAACAGTGGATCGAGTCCTAGAGCTGGCGGCTCGCTTTCTCTCTCTCTCTACCTTTCTGGTCAAATTAAAATAAATAAAGTTAAATAAAATAATTCTTTAAAAAAAAAAAACCCTTATTTCTTCCTCTAGCCTATATTCATTTCCTCCAGCAATTAAGGAAACTATAATATTGAAGATCTGTAGGAGAATTCAAAGTTAAAAAAAATTAAATACAAAGTGATTATATCATTCTCTAAGATGAGGTATAAAATTTTTTATTTCTAAGGGAAACATCAGAGATATACTTCAGAGTTTTCTGTGGAATTTTTGTAACCTGGTTGTAAATATAGAATGATAACCTGAATAAGGTATTTTCATAGAAACATGGTAAAAGGATGGTACTTAAGAATAAGATGTTTTGGGACCAGTAGTTGGCGTAACGGCTATGTCGCTGGACTCCCACGTAGTCGACTGCAGTTCGCGTCCCGGACCCGGTGGCTTAAAACTCACGCCGGACGCGTGTGCGTGCGTGCCCAAGATCCCAAGAGGAGAATGGAGGAGAAGGGATTGCGGCATGACCATCCCCCTGGGAGGTGATTTCTCACTTTCTGTCTCTATGTCTCTTTCTGTCTGTCTGGTGAGCACATATGCCTAGAATGAAAAGACCTCTCAAAAAAAAAAAAAAAAAAAAAGAAAAAGATGTTTTATTACATTTTTTTTACATGAATAATCACTTGAATTTTGTGAGTGCTGGAATTGTTACCTTAGTATGATAGAAAGTTCATTCTTGCCTTTAAACATTTGACCTGCTACTTAATTGTGAAGGTTTAATTCCCATGTTTATAATTCTTTGGGCTCTAAAAAGGAGTTATTAGCTCTGCTATCATGGATTTGTATGTAAAACTTAAAAAGGTAATATTAATATACAACTTTCCATACATAAGAATGTATTGTACTGCTGAAGAATCAAAATAGCAGCTTTACCTTTATTAAGTACTTAATATATGCCTGCATTGCTCTGAGAATGATTGCCAAAACCTAACTGTATATACCTATTATTATCCCTATTTTATTTTTACTTACCTAGTAATTAATCATTGATTTTTTAGTTTTTGCTATAGAGCATGTATGCTTGCTGTACAGAGACAGATGGAGAGAAAAAGAAAGTGAGAAATCACCCCCCGGGGGATGGCCACACTGTAGTCCCTTATCTTCCATTCTCCTCTCAGGATTTTGGGCACACATGCACATTCTCTTGGTGTATTTTTTCAAGCCATGGGTTCAAGACTGGAACCACTCAGCTGGCCGTGTGTGATCCAGCTGCGTTAACCTCCATGTGGTCTGCTGGCCTTTGTCCCTACTTTAAACATAGGACATAGAAAGGGCAAGTATTTTGTCCAAGGACACACAGCTAGTGAGTGGCGGGACTGGCACATGTGCTGAGAGAGTTTTCTGGTAGCGATGATGGGTTTGCACTGAGCCACTATCCATTCACACTCTGTTCAGTCCCCTTGTGGCAAGGGGATGGTAGATTTTGGGAAAATGTGGTTGAGGTGAGAAGATGTCGCTTATGACTATGAAATGGGAAATATTTCCATCCTCACATAAGAATTAAAATATTACCACTGTGGAGAAGGGGGAGAGTGAGAGGAAGGGAATCAAGGAGAAAAATAGAGACATTTATGGGACACAGAAATGGATGATTATCTGTTGATGTTAAGGTGTATGGTATCTTCAAGTGGATTGGTGTGGTGTATTCATGTTGGGTAAATTCGTTTTACAAGTAGTAATGAAGTATAGTGAGTGGATGTATAAAATAAATTTAAAACAAAAAAAGAAAAGAAAATATTACCACTGTACTTAAACTAAGTGTTTGGAATACTTGCCAAATACAAAAGGTTCCCTCTACTTCACCTGGCTGAAAATTGTGGATTATAATTGTGTATAGACAGTCTGATAAATTGTTGAAATTAGAGAATTCTAAATATGTTTTAAAGCTTATATCTAATACTAAAAAGTATACAAGTCTCATAATGAAGTGCATGCATAAATTTACAAATACATTTTTTCTTATTGACAGAGGGCACATGTGCTCACCAGGGAGAGAGAGAAGACAGAACCCCGCAGTGGGGTATGGTTATGCCACGATCTTTTTTTTTCCATTTCTCCATCTTCTCAGGATTTTAGGCTAGCATACATGTGTGTCTGGTGTTTTACAGGCTGCTGGAACTGGGATTCAGATTGCTGTCAGCCATGTGGGATCTGGCTCCTGATGCTCCACACTTAATCACTGCACTACAGGGCCAGCCCTACAAGTATATTTTTAAATAAAAAGTTTATTAATATTGAGTTATCTTTGTTACTTTTAGTAACAGTGCATGCAACAAAAATGTTTATGTCTTATGCCAACCAAATTGCATTCTATATTATATAGAAAATTGGGCATAGCTTAATAAAATATTTTAAATAAATATGTGCTCTCACCAAGTTACACTTTACATTTCTCCATTGCTTCATAATTATCTTTCTGTACTTAATGTTAAGTTTTATTTCAAATGTTAAAATTTCCTCCATTTTAACCTTATTTGTTGGTTAGTTACTTTTCTTGATCTTTGTCTAATGGTAAACAAATTTTTTAAATTTATAAAATTTCATTTTTTTGTCTTATGAAATATTTTGTTTTAAAATTCAAGTTAGTATGTATTGAGAAGTATGATAAAATGAACATTTAAACTAATTAACATAATATTTAGAAATATTAGGAGAATTTCTTAGGAAACTCAAAAAAAATGATTTTCCTAAATTAAGCTTAAAATTTGATATTTCCTTTATCAAATTCAAAGCCTTAGTCTTAATTTCTTAGACACTGTTCTTCTTGCTTCTGGAGTGCAACTAAGGCATAAACATTGAAGATTTATTAATTACATTGGTATTCTGAATGCTTTTTCAGGTTCTCAGCTCTTTTTGTAATGAATATAATGAAGGTATCTAATCAAATAGTAAGGGTTGTAATTAATGCTACTGGATGAATTTGAATTTTTCTTTGCAAAAGTTGAAGTTCATATCCTCTTCAAGACGCTTTGGTATTCTGGGGCCAACAGGTGGCATAGTGGTTAGGGTACCATGTGGGCCCCCATATGGTCAATTGTGGTTCGACCACAGTCACTTGAAACTTATATTGGGCATGTGTGAATGCATGTGTGCCCAAAATCCTGAGAGGAGAATGGAGGAGAAAGGATTGTGGCATGACCATCCTCCTGGGGGGTGATTTCTCACTTTCTGTTTAT
Organism: Tupaia belangeri chinensis; assembly: GCF_000334495.1. Lineage (NCBI taxonomy): Eukaryota > Metazoa > Chordata > Mammalia > Scandentia > Tupaiidae > Tupaia > Tupaia belangeri. The sequence continues at coordinate 6,475,247 of NW_006160142.1, forward strand.
CTCTCTCTCTCTCCAGTGAGTACACAAGCCCTATAGCAAAAATCTCTATAAAAAAATAAAAAATAATAACTAAATAAATAAATAAATAAAGCAAGCTTTGGCATTCTTACTTTCATTCATTGCTCATCCCACAGCCATCTCCACTTTATAAGCCTCTTACTCCTTGACTGAAGGCCAGAATGCCCACCAATGGGAATGTTGGGTTTCAGACCTTCATCACCACCTGTCTACTGTGTAGCCCATGATGAGGTCCACGTGTCTTATTAGTAAGGAGCTGATGAGGTCAGCACCTGACTTGGGGGGGTGGGATGATTAAATTAAATTAAATTAAATTATTAGTATAAAGGGCTTAGCATCCATCTAGTGCATAGCAAGAGCCCAGTAAATTATTAGCTGTTTTTATTGCTGTCAGTGACCATTAGTTTTGTCCCTGTGGATTATTGTACATGGTAAGGAAGTTAATATATGTATGTATGCATGCCTATATTGTGTTAGTCAGTAAATACTACCTAATAAGAGTCACGTTGTTACTATATCACATCCTACATGGAAAATGGTTTATTACAGTACTTGGGAAATGTCACTTACTGACCTCATGTCTTGTCTTATGAAACAATAAATTATTACTATTCCAAGGCAATTGATGTACACGCATATTTCTTTCTTATTGTTATGGATATTGTACGTACGTAATGAAACACTGTATTACATTACAAGCAAATTCCAAGCTAGATTTTTAATTTAGGCTTTTAAATCTCCCCTTTAACTTGCTAATGTTTTAAATAATCTTCTGAATATCACAAACGGTTTTCTGTATTACCATATAGTCAATTTGTACACAGCTTTTTTTTTTCTTAAGATTTTTGCCATAGAGTGTGTGCACTTGCCAGAGAGACAGAGAGAGACAGCCAGAGGGAAAGTGAGAAACCACCCCCCCTCAAAGTGGATGGTCACATTGTAATCCTTTCTCCTCCATTCTCATCCTGTAATATTGAGCATGCATGCATACACATCTGGTATGATTTTCAAGTCATCAGATTTTGAATTCAAGCCGTGGTTGGCCATGTGAAAGTTCAGTATATGAACCACTATGCCAACTGCTGGCCCTGTACACAGCTTTTCATTAAATACTTTTTAAAAAGAATTATTTATTTTATTTATTTAATTTTATTTGTTACTAATATTGTTTTTCAATTTGACCAGAGATAGAGAGGGAAAGTGAGAAATCGAGCCCCCAGGTCTGGGACTGTTGTAGTAGACCATGTGGGAGTCCAGAGCCCTAACCACCATGCCACCTGTTGGCCCCCTATACCCAGCTTTTAAAAGCCCTTTCCATTCCATATCTAGAGCAAAATTATATTTTAGGAGCTTATCTAACTAGATAAGGAGATGAAATAGAGACATGCCCTTTCCCCATTCTAATTTTAAAAGCTTAGTCAAATGTGAATATCTAGCATTGCACAGAATGAAATGGCCATATATTTAGCTGTAGTTATGCTGAATTGAGGGTTGATTATATGCACTGAAAAATTTTGGAGCTTGATTAAAAAAAATTTGTTTTCCTTTATTCATGATAGTGTGTGTACATGAATACACAAGACAGAGAGTGTTAGAGAGAGAAGCATCTTCCACAGGATCTATCACTCTGGCTCCCTTTCCTCCAGTCTTTTCAGCTTGTTGGATCTTGGGCACTCGCGTGCTTGTCTGTCATGTCGCCAAATGACTGGGTGAGGGATTCAAACTCGGTTGTCATGTGGGATCTGGTTTCTCTTGAGTAGAATATTACTGCTGTGCCACAGAACCAGCCAAAGGCTTGTTTTTTTTATTTTTAAAGGAAATATTTTGCAGAAGATAAGACCTTTTTAAAATAAAATTTAAATCATTCGTATTTTCACCACCCTAAAAGTAGCTCATTTTTATTTTTGCATAATACCATCCTTATAGGTGTATATCATAATATAGTTGCAAGGAGACTGTACATGCTATTTTGCATCCTGCTGTTTTCTTGAATATTTATATAGGTAAATCCACATTATAACATAATTATTACTTTAAATATCTACATAACTGTTGTAACCTGTTCATATTTAATAATTTATTAAGCTGTTTTCTTAATTTCATAAATTAATGTAGTTGTAAACTTTTAAATCATTTAGAAAACAGTTAACTTTATTGTCTATCATTCTTTGTTGAATTAAGATAAATACTCATGAATAAAATTACTAAGTAAAAGCTTAAATGTCAATAAAGCTTTTGCTACATATTATCATATGTATTTCTAAAAGTATTGTATAATAGTATTTTACTTTTCCAGCAATAGTGGCTATCTATGCATACCCTACTTTGCTAACACCAGGTATTTTTTTTTTTTTCTTATAATTTAGAGTATGGGTCAGACAAAGATGAGGTGGAGTGGCTGTCCAGAGTGCTTGGGTAAAGGAAAGGATCCATTTTAGAGAGCTTTCTAGTGTAATCAATTCGAGATGTCCAAGGTATGACAGTGGAGAGGATGAATTGACTGGACCTCATGGCTTCTTCCCTGGCAATCTCCTTTCCCTAGGAGATTTCTCTCTATTCTGCCTTCAAGGAGGGCTGCTCCCTCCTGAAGTCTGGTTCCAGCCTTTCTTAGCTCCCTGTCCCTTTTTTTTTTATCTCTTTTTGCCAAAGGAAATGTGCACTTGCCAGAGAGACAGTGGGACAGAGGGACAACCCGTTTATCCCCCTGTGGTAGAATTCTTTCTTCTCCATTTCACCATCCTGTTGGGATTTTGTGCATGCACACATGCCCAGATTGTTTTATAAGATGTCAGCATATGGGATCTGGCCCCTTAACCACCAGGCCATGGAAGCAGCCCATAGCTTCCTTTATCTTTTCCTTTCCCCTCCCCCTCTCCCTCCCCCTCCCCTCCCCCTTCCTTTCCTTTCCTTTCCTTTCCTTTCCTTTCCTTTCCTTTGCTCTAGGGCACGTGCACTCTTGGAGAGAGACCAAAAGTGGGAAAGGGAGAAATCACTTCCCTCCCCTGGGGAATTAGCCAAGCCACAATCCCTTCTCCATTCTTTAGGGATTTTCATCATGCACGCACAGATGCCTGGTATGTTTTTCAAGCTGCTGGGTTCAGGACTTGAACTGCTCAAGTCAAGTGGCCATGTGGAGTCCAGCTGCCTTAATCTCTGCACCACTTGCTGGCCCCAGCTTCCTTTTTCTTTTCTTTCTTTTTCTTTTTTCTTTTTTTTTTTTTTCAAGTTTTTGCCTTAGGGCACATGAGTTCTCGGGGAGAGTGGGGGGGTGGAGATAGAGGGAAAGTGAGGAATCATCCCCCAGGGGGATGGCCACATCGCTATCCCTTCTCCATTCTCCCTGGATCTTGGGCAAACACACACCGCATAAGTTTTAAGCCACCAGGTCTGGGACTCGAACCACAGTTGGCCATGTGTGAGTCTAGCAATGTAATCACTACACCATCTGTTGGCCCCAGCTTCCTTTTTCTTAAGCACTCCAGGATAGCAGAGAATGCCCTGTACTAAGGTCTCAGAATTCTTGACAGCAAGTGGTCTAGGTAGTATAAGCAGTAAAGTAACTTATTAAAGGGTATTGGGACATTTACAGGCTCTCTGGGAGAGCCAGAGCCACACAGCCAAGAACAGTACTCAGCCATGTGGCATCCCTGCAGTACTTAGGTGCTACTACTGCGCCCACTGCTTGCCCTTCAGTGTGTTGTGGTGAAGAATGTGCTGTTGTCTCTCAGGATGTAGTCAGGGATTAGGTGAACAGTTCACACGAGATAGAACCCACAACACACATTCCTCTCCATTTTACCAAGGAGTTTCTGGAAAATACTGTAGGACACCATGGAGTCTGAATTTCAGTGAAGAAATGGAACAGTTAGACCACTCTCAGTTGCTCAAGCTTCCATATTAAATCCAGAGGCTTTGTTAAGACAACTGGTCTCAGGACTAGCAGTTAGCGTAATGGCTATGTCGCTGGATTCCCATGTAGTCGACCGTAGTTCGAGTCCCGGACCCAGCTTAAACTCATGCTGGGCGCGTGTGCGTGTGTGCCCAAGATCCTGAGACGAGAATAGAGGAGAAGGGATTGCGGTGTGGCCATCCTCCCTGGAGGGTGATTTCTCGCTTTCTGTCTCTCTGTCTCTCTCTCTGTCTGGGGAGCGCACGTGCCCTATAGTTAAAAAAAAAAAAAGACAACTCGTCTCTAAAGCTGAGAGGCCAAATGTCATGTTCTTCCCTCCCTTCAAACTGCATTTCCACAGGTTCTCCAAGTTTAAACTGACCAAGTGAAACATATGTAAGTTGACCTTATGTTGGTTTCCAAGTTTATAAAATATTGCTATACTTTGGTTCATAACCAATTTTCTTTTTGGCTTTACGTTTTTATTTGACCTCCCAACTAAGATCAGACTCCGATCATGGATGTGGAAAGAATGGGGCAGGTGGAGGTGGAACTCAAGAAGCCTGGAAAGATAAATGCCTCAAGTGAACCCACTGAGGTCGCCACGTAAGGCAGGTACTGCCTAAGGAGGCTCAGCAGGGCTCCAGGGGGTCCTGCAATGTAGACTGGGGATAGAGGGGGTTGGGATTGACAGTGCTTCAACTGACCAAATGCTCACAACAAAGTAGAATTCAATATACTGAATTTATGATAAAGGACATTTGTCTGAGCTGGGAGAGAGAAAACTTTATTTGTACCTATGTGTCATGTTTTTACAAGAATTTCAAGAGTATTTATATTTTAGAGGGGAACCAGAGGAAGACTGAGCTGTGAAAATACGCTGAAGTTGTGCAGACCTGAGTCTGAATCCTGGCTCTGTCACTGTGTGACCTGGGCACCTTCCCTCACCTCTCTGAGCCTCAGCAGTCTTATCTGTAAAGCGGGATAAGTATGTCTATTTCATTGATTGTTTTTGAGGATTAATGAAATAGTATGTAAAGTAGCACATAGTAACTAATCTATAAATGGTAGATGTTAGTCAGTGATTAATAAGTGCTTACGGAATTGAATGCAACCTTTAACAATAAAGCATCTTGCTAATGGGGAACTTTGACTCGTGTGTCTGGAATGTCTTTTGGCTTGGGAGACTTTCTTGAGGCCTATCAGATCAGATTTTAAAGGGAGAAGTTTCATCTCATCTGTGCAAGGTAGCCTGTTAAATAATTTGTTCAAATGTCCTTTGTCATAAATTGAGTATATCAATAGTTGCTGCCGCAGCATCCATTTTTAGACTCAAAGAAAATTATTTGAAACCCAGTCATGTGAATCCTGTCACCTTTGGCTCAGTTAAAACCTCCCCTGGGGCCAGCAGGTGGCATGGTGGTTGAGGCAGCTGGACACCCACGTGGCTGACTGCAGTTTGAGTCCTGGACCTGACAGCTTGCTTTCTCACTTTCCTTCTCTCTCGTTAACTTCAAAAAATAACAGAAAAATAATGGCAATGAATAAAGTAAATAAAATAATTTGAAAAAAAATCACCTTCCCTAATGTGTGGGGGTTTCCTGCACCTGCTTGTTCCTCATCCCACAGACCCCAAGCCAATACTCCCCATAACTGCTGATGACAATAAACCTAATGATCATCACCAGCCAAATAAGTTCCTCCTCCTTACATGAGCTTTCTTTGAACTAGCCAACCCACAGGCCCCTCAGGAAAGCCTAGGGCTATTGCTTGTAGGTCTGCAGGTCTTTCTCTCTCACTCCCACCACAGTTTGAGTGTGTATGTCCTGGGTGCCTTCCCACTAGCAGCTGGCCTGCAGGGCATGCTGCTGTCTTCTCTCCAAGATCTGTAAGTAATACACAGCTTCTGTTACTTCACATAACTTGTCCTGCCTCTGCTGTGTCTCCCCTGACAGATACACCTGAACCTAACTTCTCTCCCTGTCAGGGCTGGCCCAGGTCAGACAAGAGCCACAAGGGTGTCAGAATGAACACGTTTCCTGTGAGAGGAACACCTGGATATATGTTGGACATTTGGGCATGAGGCTGTACTCTAGGAATAAAGAAATATCCCATGAAACCTATCCTATAAACATCCACGACCACCTCCCCTGGAGCCCCATCAGGGCAGGACTAACATTGATAGCTACTCTGCAGAGACCTCAGATCAGAGGAATATACAGCATCTTGACATTAGTAAAATGATCAAACATTTTTCACCAGAGTATGTGGTTATTTGGCTGGTTTTACATTTGTAAAATGGTATTTCAGTCATATTATTGGCAAGTCCCAAAGGTGTTATGTTCGCATTTGTTTTATTGTGAGATGGTGATGAATTGGCTTTTTTTTTTTTTTTTTTTTTTTTTGGGGGTTTTTTTTTGGGGGTTTGTGGCCACC
>NW_006160142.1:6481722-6485898 GCF_000334495.1 Tupaia belangeri chinensis
TTTTTGTGGGAGAGGGTGGTGAATTGGTTTTTTTTTTTTTTTTTTTTGAGAGGTTTCGTTATAGGGCGTGTGTGCTCGCCAGATAGACAGAGACAGACATAGAGCTAGAAAGCGAGAAATCACCCCCCCCGGGGGGATGGACACGCCGCAATCCCTTCTCCTCCATTCTCCTCTCGGGATCTTGGGCATGCACGCACACGTGCCCGGCGTGAGTTTTAAGCCACCGGGTCCAGGACGCGAACCACGGTCGACTACGTGGGAGTCCAGCGACATAGCCATTACGCTAACTGCTGGTTCCCAAACTGGCTTTTTTTAAATAGCACCAAACTTGTTAGCACATGCATTTCAAATGAAACCTGAATTTTCCTTTAGCTTTAAGGACTATCATTTAAATATATATCTGTTAGTTTCCAAGCTTTACATAATCAATGAAAACGAAAGTCATTTTGGATCGACTGGAATTTCCTGGACAATACTAAATCCAAATGGTTAGTAGCATTGGCTTTTGATTCCCTACCCCCTCCCCTCCCTCTTTGCCACTTGCCTATATTTCTCAATAAAATCAGGAAAGTCTGCTAACTTTTTGCTTTTTATCATCTTATATCCATTATTTGTTATCTTTCCCTCATGTGTTTTCCATTCATATGTTCTGTCGCAGCCGGATACTTTTTTCACCATTGTGGTTTTATCTCAATAAATAGCTTTTGGAAAATATTTGCTGACTTTAAAAATAATGTGCTTTCCCAAGCAGATATTGGCTAGATTTAACTGGCCACCCAGTTATATCTTCAATGCTTGCATTAGCTTTTCTTCTCTTACCCTACTGTGTACCAGATGAAATTTAATTCATTCCTCTCATAAACCTAAAAAACTAATAGTATTCTCATTTCACAGATAACCAACTAAAGCTCACAGATAGGCCCTATAACTAATAAGTAGTAGAAAAAGAATTTGGACCCAGATCTGTTTAACTCCAACACACATGCTATTTTCCTTACTAGGATTTCTTTAGTCATTAAGTACAAAAGAGCTTTAGCACACAGAATATCTACAAGTGTTGATTGATTTCTGGCTCCTATACACAAGTTAGAATCAGCTGCATGGTACGTGTGTGTGTGTGTGTGTATTTTCACCTCATCTTTGCAAAGCTACATACACATTTTTACTATTTTTAAATGATGAAAAATGTAAATGTAACCTGTATAGTATGATGTCCAACTAGAGAGAAACCTAAGAACAGTCAGCATTCAATAAATACTTATTCAAAGAATATTTTCCTAAGATATTGAATAGATAGTGTGAATATATATAACTTAACATGAATTATTAGTGATTCTAATAGTAAAGATTGACTAGTAGGCAGTTACCGAGCCAGTTAAAAGCCAAATTGGAGTGAGCAGTCATGGTGGCTAAGGTGCTGGACTCCCATATGACTGACTGCCTGGACCCTGTGGTTTGAAAATCACACTGGGTGTGTGCACGCATGCATGCCCAAAATTCTGAGAGAAGAATGAAGAAGGGATTGTGGTGTGGCCATCACCACTGGGGGATTATTTCTCTCTATTTCTCTCTCTCTCTCTTTCTCTCTCCTTGGTGAGCACACATACCCTATAGCAAAAACCTGTAGTAATAATAATGATAATAATAATAATAATTTATTGTTTGTACAGTGGCAATTCATCCATCTTATAATATCATCTCCCACTGTTTCACACATGTATATATTGTTTTCATTGATGCAATTTGGTTAGTTTGGTTAAAATTTTTACATTGTGCCCCCAAAATGTTTAGATTGGTAATTTCAGATTCATGCTAAAGAGATAAAGAAACATACCTTACACTTTCATTATGAATCATAGAATGAATTTTCAAATGAGTGGGAAATATAAAGAACATTCAAGTGATTCAAGTGCTATACGCTTTTATGTTTTTTGCAACAATTTTTCCTATAGGGTGCATACGCTCACCAGAAATAGAGAGGCAGAGAGACAGAAAGCAAGAAATCTCCCCTGCAGTCCCCCTCTCGGGATCTTGGGCAGTATGTACATGCGCCTGGCATGAGTTTAAGCCACTGAGTCTGGGACTTGAACCGTTGTCAACTACATGGGAGTCCAGCAACATAGCCATTATGCTGGTCCCAAATGCTATATGCTCTTAATCTATGTATCTGTGCATATGTGCTTCCTGTTCTTTGCCCATTTCAAGGCCAGAGGGCCTTGTCTAATTTTTTTTTTTTTTTAATTTTTCCACTGCCGGAGACAACAAGAAAGTGAGGGGAACACCCCCCCACACACACACACACACACACACAATAGGGGATTCAGGTATCTGTAGCTTCTGAGTTGTGCTGGGAGCCTAAGCGATGTGATGAATAACTGCCTGGTCAGGAAATAAGGTGCAATTCTAGTCCCACCAGTTCACTTATTCAAGTGGATCTTGTTCTCATCTCCTTTCAAGATAATGTATGCGGGAAGTGCCCACATTCTGTCCAGTTTGAGATTTCAGAGGTGATTTGTCAGGCAGAGAATGAACTCTATAATTTTTTTTTTTTTTTACTGAAATCTATGCATAATACCTTCAAAATTAAAAGAACTCTATCAGTGTTACCCTTCCCTTTCATACCTGTGATATAAGCTGACTTCTCACTGATGGAGTCTTCCAACAATGTGAACCCTGCATTTACACTTTGTCCCCACTTCTAGTTCCAGTCAGTGCTGTCTGTAAGTAGACAGAAGAATTGCTCAGGGACTGAAATAAAATATTTGTCTTAAACCAAAGCCACATAGGTACCTTTCTTGTTCTGCTCCCCAATGTCCCTGGGTAATCATTGTGTCTATGGCAGTAGCCTGTGTGCAACTGAAGATTTTTGTAAGATCGTTATATTGCAGGATCAGAGATGTCTGCCCTTGTTTGCCCTTCCCTCGTGAAAGCTAGCCCTGGATTATACCACAAAGTACGTGTGTACTTGGACAAATCATTTCTTTTCTCTGACTGGTTTTCTTCAACTCTCTGAACTGAGAGGATGATATGAGATTATATACGAGTTTACTTTTAGCTCATATTCTGTGGAGGAGTAATAATACGTCTTGTTTGACTCAGAAAATCCAGACAGCTCTCTAGAAGGTTTAGCACAGTATCAGTATTTATTCTCTTTTTTGAGATGCTTCCACTTAAGCAGACATCAGAATGTACCAGGATTTCCCAAAGTTATCCCCATTCTCTCCAACAATCTTAAAAGTTCAGAAGTGTAATTTGTAGGAGGAGTAATGGAAGGGAGTATGAATTACAGTGGGAAGTGGAAAAACATTCATCTTGAAACCAAGTATTTTCTGTGCCCTTTCAACAACTAATATTTCCTCTTATTTCTATTGTGTTGGGCAGAATGAAAGATAGATCTCGAGACGTTTCATCCCTTCAATTCTAGCCTACGTTATTGATGCCCCTTGGGCTGCCTCCTATAGCGTTGATGCCAATTTCTCTTTTTAGTAAGTCATTATTGCAGATCTTTGGGGATGATGGTTAAGATGCTTACCAAAAACTTGAGAGCTAAATTAACTCTTGATTTAGGAATTTGAATAAGTACCAATGGGCTAGCAGTCTCACTCTTAGATATTTACCCAAGAGAAATTAAAACTTATGTTTACATAAAAACCTGTACACACCTGTTTAAAGCAGCTATACTTACAATTGTCAAATGTGGGAGCACAAGAGAATATTGAGATTGTGATAGAACTATTGTGGATCTGGATTAGAGTGGTATTGGTTACACGACCACAAGTGTTTGTCAGAGCTATACACTAAAGAAGAAATTGTCCTGTTTTAAAATAATATCTCTGTTTTTTAAAATGAAAAAAAAATTAGTGCTCTCAAAAGGAATCTGAAAAGAATACTGCAAATATTTATTGAGGTATTTTTAAATACTGAATAGTCTGCTGGGCACTTTGGGATAAAAGAGAAATACAGATACTATAGACATATGACACATTGTTCATGAGGAGCTTAGACTTTACTTAAGGAAATTGAAATTTAGGATTTTTAAAAAGACTTTTTGTTATTATGGCACAAAAATAATTGGAAACGTTTATTACTTTTGTTGCCAGACAACTGAAACATATATGAGTTAAAAGAGGGAAAAAAAAATCACTCAAGATATAAATCTTTTTTTTTTTTTGGAGA
>NW_006160142.1:6486160-6500603 GCF_000334495.1 Tupaia belangeri chinensis
GTGTGTGGGGGGGGGGGGTGGGGGGGGGCGGGGACCTGATAATAAAACACAGGTACACAGGTCAATCTTGTTTTCCTGGAAAGATGTAGGCAATTTATGAATTGGGTGGTGCTTTCCCTTTCTCTCTTTCTCTGTCTCACTCTCTCTGTCTCTGTCTGTCTCTGGTGAGCACATGCACTCTCTGGCAACTAAAAAAATAAAAATAAAGATGCCAATTCAGCATCATAGATTCCCATCTCTTCTTTTCTGTTCTTGAATATCATTGCCATCCTATATTACATTAAAAAGTTCATAGCAAATATCTTAATTTAACCACTTGCCATCCATCTGATATTACTGTCATTATCATGAGAGAAGGAGAGACGGAGACCAAGAGAAAGTTTTGTTTTCTTTTGACAGGGTCTCGCCATGTCGCAGTCTTCCTGCTCCAGTCCCCAGGTTAGGTAGGACCGTGGCAGGTGCTACCACGCAGCCTGTTCAGGGCGGCCCAGGCCTCCCTGTAGCCCCAGCCCTGTGCTGTGGTGCTCTGCCACTTGGAACACTAGGCTGGGCCTGACTTCATTTTAAAAATATCTGTTTCAGTCTTCTACTCTGACAGAAACATTTTGGGGCAAAGAGGAGAAAGGACAAGGGTCAACTATATTAGGCTGTCCGGAAAGTCATGACATATTTTTCTGGTTTTCTGTACAAAAATGTGTCATAACTTCCCTGTCAACCCAATGAACTCCCCTGATCCAACCCCTTTCCACTATACTCTGGGTTCTGTGTACCGTTCCTGATGCCCCCTTTAAGGATCCTATCTGCCTAATGTTATACTTATAAAAGCTTTTTATGTCAACAGCCCCTGTATAATGCACCTTTTTCTTTTAAGTGGAGTAAAGTTTCAGCCACCTGTAAATGTTGAGGGAGCTCAGGGCTTAACTTTTTTTTTTAGAGAGATTTTCACTGTAGGGCACGTGCGCTCGCCAGACAGACAGAGAGAGACATAGAGACAGAAAGCGAGAAATCACCCCCCAGGGGGGATGGTCACGCCGCAATCCCTTCTCCTCCATTCTCCTCTCGGGATCTTGGGCACGCACGCACACGCGCCCGGCGTGAGTTTTAAGCCACCGGGTCCGGGACACAAACCGCGGTCGACTACGTGGGAGTCCAGCGACATAGCCATTATGCTAACTGCTGGTTCCCAGGGCTTAACTTTAATAGTAAAATGGCTGTAAGCATTCTTACACAACTAGCCTAATACTTGTGTTCAGTATGCCTGAAGGAGAGTCTTTCAGAAATGAATTTGCAGAATTTATAGAAGCATAAAGGAGCTAATCTGTAGATTCTGATACCAGGACTGACCCGCATTTGTAGAACAATGACTAAACAGTTTCAGAACATTGATTTTGTTATGGAGGAATCTTAGTCTGTTTTGTGTCCTATAGCAGAATACTTGAGACAGAATTGGTTCACTCTTGTGTAGGATGGAAAGTTCTAAAACCATAGCACCGGGAGTTTGCTCAGCTCTGCTGAGGGCCATGTGCTGCTTCACCCATGGCAGAAAAGCAGAAAGGCCCCCGGGTGAGTGCTTTCTAACAACCTGCTCCATAGGAACTAACCTGTGAGAATTGCTCCATGGAGGTGGCAGTCATCTATTTACAAGGGATGTGCCCCATGTCCCAAATATCTCCTACTAGGCTCCACCTCCCAGCACTGCGGCATTGGCTAGCAAATGTCCACACAGGTTTTGGTGAGGACACTCAAAACTATAGGAGAAGGAATCATTTGTTAATTCTTCTCTGATCACACCAGATCCCACTGGCTCACTCTACTCTCCTTCCTTGTTTATAGCCTTTATCCCCAAATTTTACTATCCCATTCTCTACTGTGTAGTATTACTTGTCAATGATTTCTTTAGGCTAATTTCCCTTCTTTAACTAGATTGTAGCCTTCTTGAAGGTCCAAAATAAGTACAGTGAGTCTTACTGATCACTGTAAGATCTCCTGTATCCTAGAGAGCTGGGGAGAAAGACTGGGGACAGAGACCAATTTAGAAGGCATAGAAGAGTATTCCGTTACTCTCTGTAAGAAGCATATGTCCCAAGGGACTGTCTCAGTGGCCTCAGTACCATACAGAGTAATATGCATAAACCATATGCACTGCACCGTCCCTGATAGTTAAGGAACTGGGTGCAAATTTTAGAATCCACCCCCCACCCCCTGCCCCTGATCTAAAACATGACTTTCCCCTATTGGATACCTGATTATTGAATGACCCTGACAGCCTGGGGTGAAACAGTGCTGAAAGCAGAGGTATAGGTTATGGAGCTACGTCTTACAAATAGAAGGTGACTTACATGTTGGGGTGAGCCAGAAGCAGCTTCTGTGGAATTTGCATGATTTCTATTAATATTGCAGGGACATACTTACCAGCAGGCTACAACTGTTAGCATTAAAAAGTCAGCACCTGGGACCAGCAGGTGGTGTAATGGTTATGTCACTGGATTCCCAAGTAGTTGACTGTGGTTCGAGTCCCAGACCTGGTGGCTTAAAACTCACGCTGGGTGCTTGTGTGCACATGTTCAAAATCCCAAAAGGAGAATGGAGGAGAAGGGATTGCAGCATGGCCATCCCCTTTGGTGGGGAGGGGGCAGAATTTCTTACTTTCTCTGTCTCTCTAGCACTTGCATGCGCCCTGTAGCAAAAAAATCTCTCTACAAATAAACAAAAACCAGTACCAAAATCCAAATGAGATGCTTTTGTCATCCAGATTTATTAAAAACACTGAGTGCTAGATAAAATGAACAAATAGATGAATTACAATCTTTCTATATGAGTGAGTTTAAGGAAAGATTTTTAAAAATCCTGAATAAAAAAAGGGCAGGTATGCTATAAAACCCTTTTAGTGTATAAATCTTCGGATGTCGTATCTATATATGACATCTCTGTGTCTTTTTATCTATATCTAATTTTAACCGAGAGAAATCCTCTTGGGAATCAGTCTGATTAATGGCTTCTAAAAATGACTGATGAGAAAGACAACATATCCTTTTGAATTTCCCTATTCAGTCTTTACTCATTAAGCTCAAAATAATACAATAGAAGCATAAAGAAGCTAAATGACCTATTTCAGAGAATCTTATTCTTAAAGGAAACATGGAATATTCCCTCTTCAAGTGGAATCCACTTTTATGCAATATGTATCCTTTTGAAGAGCATTAAGTCGTGAGGGTTTTGTTTCTCTTTTGGTGTTTTTTGTTTTTGTTTTTCTGTAAATGGAATCCTATTTTAAATACACTTGAAGAGCTTACATATTTTAAAAGAAATGTTAATCCTTTTATAATAAAAATAGAACATATTAAACATGTATATATACACACTTAAATAGTGACTATCATTGACTCGGCACCAGAAGAGTTAGAGCATCAGGGATTTAAGAATACTGGGGATTGAGCTGGTAGGTGACATGTTGGTTAAGGTGCTGGATTCCCACATGGCCAACTGTGTTTCGAGTCCCAGACCTCTTGACTTGCTTTCTCACTTTCTCTCTGTCTCTCTTTGGTCAAATTTTAAAAATAAATAAATAGATAAATAAAGTAAGTAAGATAATACTTTTTTTTAAAAAAGAGAATACTGAAGATGAGGCCAGCAGGTGGCATAGTGGTTAAGGCACTGGACTCCCACATAGCTAAATGCAAGTCAAGTCCCGGACCTGGCTGCTTGCAACTCATGTCAGGCATGTGTGCATGTGTGCCCCAAATCCCAGGAAGAGAATAGAGAAGAAGGGATTTTAGCGTGGCTATTCCCCCTGGAGGTGATTTCTCCCATTCTCTCTCTCCAACAAGCACCCTATAGCAAAAACTCTCTTTAAAAATACTGGGATTTAGTAATGGTTTGGGGGAAATCAACACAGCTCCTCCTTACAAGAAAATTCCAATTCTACTGTGGTGACATGAATATATAGAACAAACCATTTAGAGCATCACCAGGCCATGTAGGTTTAAGTGATTCAGGAGCAGGACATTCAGAACAGAGCTTCTCCCTCTGTGGCCATGTAGTTATGGAGTGAATCATGAATCTTTTTAAAAGATGAACTCTGATCTCATAGGTCCAAGGTGTTCCTGCTACTCGACATTTAATAAGCCCAGCCTGTTGAGTATGCTATTGTTCTGAAGATCATATTTCGAGCAGCAAGGGGCTTGTGTGGGCAGTAATACCACTGGAGTTCAAAACAGAAACGAATATGGTTTGGCATGGAGATCTCTCTCTAACTCTCTCTCTTACCTTTAGTAAAATGAAAAATTTTGAGGCCAGCAGGCGGCATAGTTGTTAAAGTTCTTGACTCCCACATGGCCAACTGTGGTTTGAGTCCCAGACCTGGCAGTTTGAAAATCATGCTGGGTGCATGTGCATGCATGCATGTGTGTCCAAAATCCCGAAAAGAGAATGAAGAAGAGATTGTAGCATGGCCATACTCCCTTGGGGGGATTTCTCACTTTCCTTCTCTCTGACTCTGTCTCATATGCCCTATGAAAACTAAAAATAATAATAATAATAATAATCTTGTCTTTATCTGCTTAGAATATACACACACATATCTTAAGCAAACAAATTAAGGAATCATGATTTTAAATATATTCCTACTTGATTCTTAGGAATAACTCACTGAAGAATTTCATGAAATTTTTAGTGGCATTTTGAGGACAAATACTGGAGGAAAACCTCGGCAAAATTTTTAGTAAAATATTAGTAAAACCTATGTAAAACAATGACTTCTTTCTACGTTTGGAACATGTATAATCAAATAAAAAAGTGAACTTCAGATTCTGAGTTAGTTTTCCACATTTGTACTGCAGTTGAATGAAAAATAATAGTTTTTTTTCTCTATTTTTGGAAAACATCTTTCTCTATTTGATCTTTTCAAAGATTTTTGAAAATACCATTTTGTTAGTAATTTAAAGTATATTTGTGCATCACACAACAGACCAATACTAGGTTTGAGTGCCTTGTTTATTTAATGAGAACAGAATTGAGATCTTTATAGGAAATCATTTAGTGACAGAATTTTCTGAGGAGATGTTCTAGAGCCTCTTTGTTAGTTTCTGCAGTTTCTTAGTAACTGTCTCAAGGATTTTTGTTCATGTTCACATTTGATTGTATCGTTGAGCATAGTTATTTGGGGGAGCACACAGAGTTTTATAGCTGTGTGGTTGGATGGTAATTGCCCTTACCTCTCACACCAACAAGTTCAGGGATTCCTTAAACTACCCTCAGTTTTGATAATTTGCTGGAAAAACTCACAGGACT
This sequence comes from Tupaia belangeri chinensis, assembly GCF_000334495.1. Classification (NCBI taxonomy): domain Eukaryota; kingdom Metazoa; phylum Chordata; class Mammalia; order Scandentia; family Tupaiidae; genus Tupaia; species Tupaia belangeri. The sequence continues at coordinate 6,491,450 of NW_006160142.1, forward strand.
CACTAAAAAGGTGTTATACTCACAGTTATTACAAGGAAAGGATATAGATTAGGATCAGCCAAAAGAAGAGATGCGTAAGGCAGAGTCCAGGAGAGTTCCAAGTACAAAACTTCTTTCGTCCTTTCCCATGGAGACAGGATGTGTTACTCTCCCAGGATTGGTGTGTGATATCACTCAGAGTATTGCCAATCAGGAAGCTCACCCAGACTTCAGCATTCACAGTTTTTACTGGGACTCCACAATTAATAGATTGATCACTACACACATGTTTGACATCAGCCCACAGATCAACTGATGCTATGTGATTTTTTTTTTTTTGAGAGGTTTTCGCTATAGGGTGCGTGTGCTCGCCAGACAGACAGAGAGAGACATAGAGACAGAAAGTGAGAAATCACCCCCCAGGGGGGATGGTCCTGCTGCAGTCCCTTCTCCTCCATTCTCCTCTCGGGATCTTGGGCACGCACGCACACGTGCCCGGCGTGAGTTCTAAGCCACCGGGTCCAGGACGCGAACCGCGGTCGACTACGTGGGAATCCAGTGACATAGCCATTACGCTGGTTCCCCGATGCTATGTGATTCAAAGCCACGTTGTTTTCTCTGGTGTGGCCAGTCCCTATTCTAAATCATTTTGTTAGGCTATCTGCATGATTCAAAGCCTCCAGGCAAACAAAGATATTACTATTAGGCATGGCATTCTAAGGGGCCAGAAACTAACCCCCAGAAGTAGAGGGCAAAGGCCAGACCTCTTTAAGCAAGGCCAAATTCTTTACTACACAGGAGTGTTTTCAAGTTGTTGATTGAGATCCGTTTGTGTCCAGAAAAATCTATTTAAATAGGTCCCACTGGCATTTCTCCATGGGTAACATGTTAAGAATTGGAACACTGGCTTAGAGTAATAGAAATGAAATTAGAACTGCTTCATTCCACTTGGGAGTGATTCAGGTGAGATACTGTAGATTCACTCAGCAGTGACCATTCCATTACATAAGCACATTAGGTTTTTGTTTTTCTTGTTTTTATAAGTGCTTATCTATGCTTACTGAGGTTAGTGCTCTAATTTTTTTTTTTGTCGTTTTAAAGCAAAATATACATTGACCTTTACCTTAAAGCAGCAAAGATATCAAACATAATATCGGAATAAAAGCAACTGTAAACACATTTTCACCATGAATAGCTCATCTTGTTTATATATGTATGTGTGAAAAGAGCTTGACAAATTGCAAATACGTTACAGTTTTTAGTGATTGTTTGGTATGTTTTGTCCCGGTTCATTTACTAAGTAGCTTGCTAGGGCTGCCTCTGGAATTGGGAATCTTAAATTGTGACTCCACTACCAAAACACGGTGTGACCTTAGGCAAATCATTTCTTTCTGCCTAGGTTTTGCTACCCCTACAATTGAGATAACAGTGGTTTCATTAGGCTGTCATGTGGCTAAATGTAGGTAAATTGTTTCCCATGCTTGTCATAGAGACAGTGCTTAATAAAAGACAGGTGTTATTAATATCATTTTTAGGTTTTTTTAATAGGAAGGGGGGTTTGTGAGAAGAAGTTGGTCTTTAGTGAGACTGTATTGGCACAAACTCTAGAACCTGCTTCTGCAGTACAAACACCATTTCTACCTCTTCGCAGCTATGTGACCTTGGACAGGTTACTTGACCTCCTTGGACTTCAGTTTCATTGATACTGAAACTCTCCCTATGCAAATACCACCTTGTCTTAATTACCATAGCTTTATAGTAAATCTTGAAATCAATAGTGTGAGTCTTCTATGTTTGTTTTTCAAGCTTGTTTTTTCTATTCTAGGTATACCTTTTTTAAAAATATTTTTTAAAGAGAAATTTTTGCTATAGGGTGCCTGTGCTCCCTGGAGAGAGACAGAGAGACAGAAAGAGAGAAATCACCCCCCAGGGGGGATGGCCACACCGCAATCCCTTCTCCTCCATTCTCCTCTTGGGATCTTGGGCATGCATGCACAGGCGCCCAGTGTGAGTTTAAGCCACCAGGTCCGGGACTCGAACTGCGTTCAACTATGTGGGAGTCTAGCAACGTAACCATTATGCAATCTACTGGTCCCCAGTAGCCAATTTTTGTAACAGTGCCTGTTGGAATTTTGATTAGGGTCACAATGAATCAATGATCAACTTGGAGAGAACTGTGCAGTTAGCCATGTGAGATACAGCCACCTTAACCACCATGCCACTGGCCAGCTCCACCTTTTGTTTCTTTATTTTTGTTTTATTGCACTTTTTTTTTTTAGAGGTTTTTGCTATAGGACACGCGTGCTCGCCAGACAGACAGAGAGAGACAGAGAGACAGAAAATGAGAAATCACCCCCCAGGGGGGATGGCCACACCGCAATCCCTTCTCCTCCATTCTCCTCTTGGGATCTTGGGCATGCATGCACAGGCGCCCAGTGTGAGTTTAAGCCACCAGGTCCGGGACTCGAACTGCGTTCAACTATGTGGGAGTCCAGCAACACAGCCATTTTGCTAACTGCTGGTCCCGCACTTTTAAGATCTCAAATCTATTAGTGAATGGAAGTGATAAAACTGACATTTTGCCTCATTCTTCACTCGAAAGGAAATGCATTCAGTATTTCAATATCAAATATGTGAGAGTTTCAAAGCTGTCTTCTTCCTTTTCTTTTTTAAGAGAGATTTTTGCTATAGGGCAGATGCGTTCACCAAACAGATAGAAAGATAGAAAGCGAGAAATCACCCTTGAGGGGATGGTACCCTTCTCTTCCATTCTCCTTTTGTGACTTTGGGCATGCATGTACATGTGTCCGGCATGAGTTTTAAACCACTGGGTCCGGGACTTGAACCATGGCTGACTACATGGGAGTCCAGGGATATAACCATTACACCATCTGCTGGTTTCCATGGCTATCTTTTATCAGGGTAGGAACTTGATTCTATTCTTAATTTGCTGAAAGTTTTTTCATGAATGGTATTAAACTTTATTAAATCCTTTTTCTGTAGCTATCGTAACGATCATATGGTTTTCCTGCATCTTTCTGTAAATATTTAGATTTACACTGATTTTATTTTTTATTTCTTCCATGAATGGAAGGAAATGAAGGTAAGGAGTAGAGGAGGAAGAGACAGGCAGGTACCCTCAACAGGGTTATTACACCATGATCTACCCCAACTTTAGCCATCCCTGGATCATAGCACATTGCTCATGTCAGGGAGGTCTCTGGACGTCAGTCTGGAACCTTTCCATGTGGGTCTGCCTTGCAGAGCATTGTGAGGCTGTTCCACTGTCTAGACTCTGATTTCTTTTTCTAACTGTCAAGTCAAACTCATATTTTGGGAATAAACCCCATTTGGTTATGTATCTCTAGATTCAATTTGCTTATATTGTTAGAGAATTTTTGCATGTCATATGTTGATTAGCTGTATTAGTTTATAATTTTATTTCCTTGGATTATGTTTGTCAAGTTTTGGTGTCAGTTTACTGGCCTCATAATGTGATTTGGGAAGTATTTACTCCTTCTGAATTTTCCACAAGAGTTTAAGATTGGCAGTATCTCAAGATGGTTTTTGGATATCTAGGGTTTTTACATTTCCATATAAAAATTGGAATAAGCTTGCTAATTTTAGCACTTTTGTTTCCTTATTTCTCAGCTTTTCTTTCCACCTTGTGTCTTTCACCTAAAACAGTCCTAGGATCAGTTTAAGTGCAATTGATTGTGTTGAAGGACTTCGGTGTCCCAGTCAGATATAATCGTTTTATTCTCCAGCACCATTGAATGCCTCCTCATTTTTCCTTTTATTACATAGTAATTGGTTCTTGTGTTGCCATTATGGCTGGTCACAGATATTCCAGGACTCTCTCCTTTCTGGACATAGCAGGATTACACTCCCTGCCCAGTTAGGGTTAGGTGTAACATGTGACTTGTTCTAGCCAATGAAATATGAGTAGTAGTAATGTGTTACTTCAATGTTGTACAGGGCTGACGAGAGTCAGGCAGTGGTGACTCAGCTCTGCGATGCTGGACCTGCATGGGATGGTTCTAGTTTTACGGCCAGCAAGCTTCTTGTATTTGCTGGGTGCACACTCCCAGGCCTGACTGGGGCTAGAGGTCTGGAGACCCTGTTTGAGGGTGCTTTTCTCTCTCCTTTCCCTCTCTCTCTCACTCATGGGAAAAATGAAATAAACTTAAGAAAAACAGTGCATACCTCATTATGTTCTTATTTACCTCTGGTGTGTTCAAGATGGTGCCCTTTCTGCCAGGCTGGGTCACTGGGAGAGCCCCTCTGCTGACACATGCGGGAGGAAAGAACAGACCACTGAACTGGGGGGTTCTTGGTCACTGCAGCACAACTAACCTACCTCGTGCAGTTGTTTCCACTCATCTTCCTCAGTGGATTATAATCCTTTACAAATAAGAGAAGCTCTGTGTCTAATTCACTTTATACCCACACTCATTTCTAATCCCTGTGCACCTTCTGGGTCAACATAGTTTTACTTGAATCTTCTGGAGTGCTGGAGAACATTATCCATTTGGAGAGAGCTAGGAGTGGTCATTTTTTAGAAAGATGACATCATGCATGTTGGAATAAATATCCTACTTCAGAACCTTACAAGGAAAGACAGTAGGGGAGAGAGGAAGAGCTATGAGGAGCAGCCATGGAGCTCTGTCCAGAGTCGTGCCTTCTGATTGGCCGTGCCACTGAGGAATGTCGACTCCGTACTTCTTAACATTGGCAGATACATTCTAAAGAGATACCTGAAGCTTTAGCCTTATCAATTTTCAATCAGGTGTGTCTTAAAGTGCGTCTCATGAAATAAGATATACATGTCATGGTTTATTTGATCTTTATTTCTAAATGCTTTTTTTTTTCATTCACGAGTCAATCAGTGATTTGCAGTGAATTTTAAAGTCATCAGTTTAGATTAACACAGTATTGTTACCCTTTTTTCTAGATTTATTAGTGAGACATCTGTAGAACATTAATTTATAGAGGTAATATTTTTAATAAAGAAAGGCAGAGGACCTGAGTCATTCTAATTAGATAAATGAACAGTTTCAATAGCACTAACAGGACTATCCATTTTTCTGGCTTGAAAAGAAGACTAATGGTTTGTATCACTTTACTCTTCCACTCAGTCAAGTCTATTATATTATAATATGATCTACTAATGCATCTTCCAAGCAACTGGATTTGGGCCTCTATGGCATAGCTCTGAAAGCTCATGAGAAACTATTTTCAGTGGTGAAAACTAAACCTCCAATTCCCAGCTCCAGCCTTAGTACATATATATGTACATATATGTGTGTGTGTATTTGTATTTGTTTGAAATTTTTCATAATTAAAAGTTACTCTCCACAGAACTCAGTTGCAGTTTCTTTCTACATCAGTGAATCCTGTGTATATAAATCATAGGTGTGATTGATAACTCCCCAGAAGATATGTTGTTTAAAGGATTTGACATTTATTTTTATTATTATTTTTTGGAGAGATTTTTGCTATAGGGCATGTGCACTTGCTAGAAAGACAGAGAGAGACAGAAAGAGAGAAATCACCCCCCAGGGGGGATGGCCATGTTGCAATCTCTTCTCCTCCATTCACCTCTTGGGACCTTGGGCATGCATGCACACATGCCTGGTGCGGTTTAAGCCACGGGTCCAGGACTTGAACTGTGGTTGACTACATGGGAGTCCAGCGACATAACCATTATGCCAACTGCTGGTCCCCACAACTTACACTTCTAATTGAAAATCTATTGTCTTTATTTCATTTCTACTTATTCATTTATAGTATTACACTTATTGAATGTACCATAATACATTATTTGTTCTGTAGATGGACATATTGTTTATTTATTTATTTATTTATTTATTTATTTATTTTTGGTATAGCTAAAACAAACACAGATATAATCTACAACATAATGTTGAGTGAAAGGAAGCAAATAAGTCCTGGAAAAAATACACATGAATGGGACCAGCAGTTAGTGTAATGGCTATGTCGCTAGACTCCCATGTAGTTGACCATGACTCAAGTCCTGGACCTGGTGTTTTAAACTCATGCCGGGTGCATGTGCATGCATGCCCAAGATCCTGAGAGGAGAATGGAGGAGAAGGGATTGTGGCGTAGCCATCCCCCCTGGGGGTGATTTCTCACTTTCTATCTCTCTTTCTCTCTCTGTCTTTCTGGCGAGCACACGTGCCGTACAGCAAAAACCTCTCAAAAAAAAAAAAAAACACATGAATGATAAACACCATTTAAATAAAGTTAAAACTTTATTTGCATAGATACATAGATGTATAGTAAAACTATACTTAGATGTATAATGAAACTGTTTAAAAGACTAGGAGGCCAACTAGTCATGGTTCAAGTCCCAGATCTAGCAGCTTGAAAAATACGCTGGTGAGTATGTGCGTGCCCAAAAATCCCAAGAGGAGAAATGGATGAGAAGGGATTATAGTGTGACCATCCTGCATGGGGGATGCTTCTTCACCTTCTCTCTCTCTGTTTCTCTCCAAGAGTACATGCCCTCCAGGAAATTTTTAAAAATAATAAAAGGCTAGAGAATGAGAAGGACAGAATTCAGGATAATAGTGTCATGATGGGAAGTGAGGAGGACATGAGTGGAGAGGGTTATGCAAAAGGTTCTTGATCGGTAATGTGTTTAAACTGGGTGACAGGGGATGGTGTTCATTTTGTTTTCCTTTATGTATACATATTATATATATATACATATATGTGTGTGTGTGTGTGTGTATTTGTATTCGTTTGAAACATTATTTTGAAAAGTTACTTCAGTAATCAATGTCAAAATCATGGATTTTGGTAATAAGAAATAAAATAACCCTTTGAAAAACAGGATTTTTTAAAATTTAAGGTTTTTGCTATAGGGTGTGTGAGCTTGCTGGAGAGAGACAGAGAGAGATAGTGAGAGGGAAAGTGAGAAATCACCCATCCCAGGAGGGGTGGGGGCAGAGGATAGCCATGCCACAATCCCTTCTCTGTTCTCCTCCTGGGATTTTGGCCATGCACACACACACGCACACGTGTGCACGCGCGCGCACACACACACACACACACACACACACACACACAGACCATGATTTTCAAGCTGCCAGGTCCAGACTCTAACCATAGTTGGTCATGTGGGAGTCCAGCACCTTAACCGCCATGCCACCTGCTGGCCCTGGCAAACAGGATTTTTATGAAGACTTTTCATTTGAGGCTGGGCAGCAGGTGGATACTAGAAAAGAATAGTATAACTTAGGAGGTGGCTTATGGGCTAAATCTGACACACTGCCGGCCTATGATCCTCAACCGGGTTTTTACGTTTTAAAATCCAAATAAAAACTAATATTTCATGACTTGTGAAAACTTCATGAAATTCAAATTTCAGTGTCTATAAATGAAGATTTATTGGAACATGGATGCGTCCATTCGTATATGTTTGTCTTTGGCTGCTTTCTTATTAGCATAGCAGAGTTATGTTTCCACAGAGACCAGACTACTTTCAGAGACTAAAACACCATCTGGCCCTTTACGGAAGGAGTTTACTGACCCCTAGAAAGGGAGAGAAAACTGAAGTTAGACAGATGAACTTAATTAGCACTAAGTTTTTGGAATCGAGCAAAGCTCAGTCAAATCTCTGCTCAACATCTTGTTAAATGGAGCTCTCTGACCCTCTCAGTGAAAGTTATTTACAAGGACAGTGAATGTAAAAATGCCTAGCAAACTGCTTGGTACACCTTGGGGACGTATTTGGTTTTGTTCCGTTCTGTTTTCTTTATGAGGTAAAAGTTCTGGTTCATATTAGTCCAAAGGGTCTGAGCAAGACTTTTCTTTACTCAACACAAACTTTCAGAGTCAGATCTGAATAACATGCATCTGTGGACTGAGTTTAGACAAGTCATCCAGTACTCTGAGTCCCCATTTCCTTACCTGTAAGATGGAAATGACTGCCCTCTGAGGTTATGCTGGCGTTAGCAGTGACCGTGGTTATTGCTCTTACTGACTGAGATCCCTTGCTTGTATCTGGCTGTTTAAGTGATACCTTTCTCCAGAGAGCACGTTGCTCACTTGAAATGCAGGGTTTTTAAGGCTGCCTACAGGGCTGGGTTTAAGAGACCTGGATTTTATTAGCTCTGCCACTAACTGGGAGAATTTGGAAATGCCATTTAACCATTCCATGTTTTGTTTTCTTTGTATTTGATCTGGGAGTATTGGGTTGGATGGTGTCTCTAAAAGGATCAAGTAGCTCGTGATGTAGGTGCTAAAGGTACCACCCACTGGCCTGTCAAAGCTGGAAGTCAGGAGTATACTTTACCCAGATTTTTTTTTTTTGAGCACCTGTTTTTTAAAATACAGACATCTTCTGCATCAAACATGTCCTAAAACAATCAGTGTCTTTAGAGAACCCACCACGTGCATGCCTTCATTGTTTTTCTTAAATGTAACAGGAACTGACTTAGAGGCTAAGTCCCTAACTCGCCCTCAAAGATAATTCCTTCATGGGTCCATTGTTCCTTACCACAGCCTGTGTTCCTTGCAACCCCACTCCAGCACCCAGCATATGAGATATTTAGACATATGGGCAGACAATCCATCGTACTGGGCAGAGTGTGATTTTTTTTTTTGACCCCCAAGCAGTTTTTTTTTAACTTTCAGTAGATGACCTCTGTGTAGTAGATGTGTCGGATCCTCAACTCCAAACCAGCTGAATACCAGCAGGTTAAATTTGATCACGTGTGCTAAGTGTCTGGGACAGGAGCTGGCAAACAGAGGTTCATTATGGGCTGAGGAGCTGGAACAGAGTTAACCTTCACATGTCCGTCCCGCCACCACCACCCCACCCCTGTTCCCTTGAATTTACTTAGCCCTGAGCATGAAGTTCTCCTCTTTACAAGTTTGTTAGGGTTTAAATAATTTCCTTTGATGTGCCTGAGACTATGAAATAACGTAAAGTGGGCTGGGTCAGCCTGGGTTCTGAAGTGACGCTTACATGAATTACTGTCACTGGAGGGATACTTGTTTGAGAGTGGGAGTTTAATCGTGGTTGACTCCCAGTGAGATGTCAGGGATCAAAGAGGACCTAACTCCATGCCTGACTCTGAGGAGACACATTGGTCATTTGTCTTTTTTTTTTTTTCCCCCATGGAATGATAGAATATAAACCCGG
>NW_006160142.1:6500634-6528543 GCF_000334495.1 Tupaia belangeri chinensis
CTTTCCCTGTGAAAACATTTGTGCTGAGCTAAAATAAAAAGGAAAACCGATGATGCTGAATTAGGCTTGTTTGCAATGCTGTTGGTTTTCAAAGACCCTGCTTTCATTTCCATTCAACATTTGTTTCTGAAAAACCTAGGAAACTAATATGCAGTTTTTAAGAATCAATATCACATATATGGTTATGTCTTATTTTATACCAGATTTGGGTAGAAGAGTGCAAGGCTTTGTGAGGTAAATTGTTATGCCATAACTTCTCAGAATGGCATTTTTAAAAATTGGATTTAGGGCAAGGAGGTAGAGCAGTGGTAATACAACTGGACTCTCATTGGAAAGGCCCCAGGTTCGGGCCTGGGACCTTTCTGAGTGTGCCAGGTGTGTGTATGACTGTGATCCAGGCCTGCTGAGACCAGGGATGGGTCACAGCATGAGGACCCGGTTGGAGGTATATCTTTCTCTCTCTTTCTCCCTTTCTCATGGAAGAAGTGTATTTAAAAAAAAAATAAAAAAGAAATTGTGGGGTCAGCAGACAATGTGGTTGTTATAGTGCTGGATCCTAGGTGGCTCACTGCTGTTGGAACCCTAGACCCACCCAGTGGCTTGAAAATCACACAGGGTGCATGTGTGTGCATGACCAAAATCTCGAGAGTAGGGTGGAGGAGAAGGGATTGCAGCGTGGCTATCCCCCTGGGGGGATTATTTCTCACTTTCTCTGTTTCTCTCTCCTGTGAGTACACATGTTCTATGGCAAATGCTTAAAAAATGTAAAAATTAGATTTTAATCTTCTAGATGATGTTAAATACTTGAAGGGAAACAATATTGAGTACATATGGTATTTTTCATCCTCTTTCTTGTGTGCAGTTTGTGACAGGGATACGTGTGTGGCGGATACCTGTATTGTTTAGGGTGTTCTTTCATCCATTTTACTCTTACTTGGACATCTAGAATACTAGGTTTTAGTTATTTACCCATTCAACATGTATTTATAAGAGTCCATTAGCCAGACTCTGTGCTGTTCCAAATCTCTTTAGTAGAAAAACTAGTCTAAAGCCCCTGCTCTCTGGTAATGGATGTTCTTCAAAAATACATAGGAGCCAGACAGTGGTCCAGCAGGAAAATGTGACACTATGTGAGGCAGACCCATATGGAAAGGTTGCCGGTTCACATCCAGAGACCTCCCTGGATATGCCTGGTATGTGTGTACCCATATCTAGGGCTGGCTGGGGCAGAGTCAGGACTATCAGGGAATGCACTTGGTCTCACTCTGCAGCTTCCGCTCTCTGTTTATCTCTAGTGGAATAAAATAGCAAACTTTAAAAATACTGAAGATAGCAGAAATACAACTACTGCTCCTGATATAAGAAAGAATGAGGAAAAGATAATATTTCAGTTTTTATTTCCACATTGACAGATCACAGTGGGTAATTTATTTGGTGCTTCTGAGGTTTTGAATCTTTTTCCTGTGGTAAAACACAGTTTTGGTTGTTTTGATAAAGACCTTGTCACTGTAGCTTCTGTGCCTTAAGTGGTTGCTGGGTCTCAGACCCTCTGCTGAGTGTTTGCATGTACTCCGTTTGGCAGAAGAAAACTGTAACCTTACCTCTCTCTGCTCAGTAGAAATACATACTTTCTTACACATGTAGAATCTTAAAAAGATTGTGAAACTATTGCTGAGTTTGGCATAAATAACTAATTAAAAACTTTTAAAGATTTTATATGGGTAAGACAGAGGAAAACTTGAAAGGAAGGGGAAAGTGAAGAAAAGGAAGAGGAACAAAATTAAAATGAGGGGGAGGAGAGGTGCTGGTAACAAGAGCAAAATAAAAACCAAAGCTGAAAGAGTTGCCATATTGTGTTATCTGTAGTTCCCAGATGGTCAGAGTACCCTTGGAAGCAACAGTTTTATGAGCATAAATAGTTTGATCAGATTCAATTAAATCAGCCAATTAGATATGCAAGCGTGGCTTTATTATGGGAGCAGGTCTTCAGTTTAGCCTGATGCTTATCCTGAGAATTCAGTGCAGTTGTGAGGCTGGGGACTGAGAACAGCAGTAAAATGTTGAGCTCTCTAGTTTTGCTTTTTGTTTTTGTTTTAATTTGCTAGAGGGTTCATCAGAGAGAGACAGAGAGGAAAAGTGAGAAAGCAACTCGCCCTCCCATGGGAAATGGTCATGCCTCAATCCTTTTTCCTCTATTTCTCCGTTGGCAATTTTGGGCACCCAAGCACATGTCGTACTTTTTTTTTTTTTTTTTTTTCTGGAGAGGTTTTTGCTATAGGGCATGTGCACTCGCCAGAAAGACAGAGAGAGACAGAGAGATAGAAAGCGAGAAATCACCCCCCAGGGGGGATGGTCATGCCGCAATCCCTTCTCCTCCATCCCCCTCTTGGGATCTTGGGCACACACGCACACGTGCCTGGCATGAGTTTAAGCCACCGGGTCCGGGACTCGAACCGCGGTTGACTACATGCGAGTTCAGTGACATAGCCATTACGCTAACTGCTGGTCCCAGTTTAAGCATTTATTTTAGACACTAATTGGTGAAGTGATTATATGTATTAAAATCGCCATTGTCAATACATTGAAGAATACTTGTTGTTTTTTTTTTTTGACCCGGCTTGTTAGGGAATGAATAAGTGAAAGGTTAACTCTGGACCCGGCCATGGTGGTACCAATGGTAAGGCACTATCATGTGAGGCTAGGACTCTATGGAAGGCCTGAGTTCAGATCCCAGACCAACCTCAACAGTCCAGGCATAGTAATCCTAGCTGACTGGGAGACTGGGGCAGAGGATTGCAATGGCAAGACCCTGTCATAAACATCTATTTCTCTCTTCCCTACCTCCCCTCATTAAAAAAGGGGAGGATTAACTTTGCATGATGAAAGTATTGAAACAACTTTAAGATGTCATTTTAATGCACATTTCCAAGGCTGTACAACTCTAATTAAAAAAAAAAAATCAGTTGACTTCATAACCTAGTGGTTATGAGGGCTGGATCCCATGTGGCCCACCATGATTTGAGTCACAGCCCCAGTGTCTTGAAAAACAAGTCAGGCATGTGTGCGTGCATGCCCAAAATCCCAAGGGGATAGGGAAATGGAGGAGAAGGGGTTGTGACATGATCATGCCCCATGCAGGGGGGGGGGGCGCAGGTTGCTTTCTCCCTCCTGTTTCCTCTCTGTCTCTGTCAGGGAGCACATGCACTCCCTGGCAATTGAACAAAAAATCAAAAGCGGCCACTTTCTCTTTTCTACTTAGCTAGCCATCCTGATGGAGCAAATTCTTCCTCATCTTGGTGTCTTACAGTCTCATGGGTGTGGAGTACAGCCGGTCATCTTTCTCTTTGATTCTTTCTACTCAGATGTGGGACAACATCTGAGATGTGTGACATAGAACGTTCTGAGGAAACCAAAGTGATTAATTCCTTTGAATTCAAAAGTAGAATGATAGGTCATTTAACACAGCCATGAAATCTAGCAGCTCAGTTGAGGTGGCGCCAACAGTTGTTAGGCTTGCCTTCTGCCATCCACATCCCTGTATAATGTAAACTAGCAAAATAAGACTTACCCTGAAAATGGCTGTATGCTACTTTACAGTAGAGGTAGAATATTTCGGGAGCAGAACAGATAGAGGTAGTAACATTTTGCCATCTGGCAAAGCCTCTAGACCAGATGGATTCGCTAATGACTTCTCTAAAGTATTTAATCAGACCTTACTGAAATGCATGACTGGCATATTTAATTATTCTAAATTAACAGGACTTCTGCCAGATATAACCCTCAATGTTTGAGTCATGCTCCTTTCTTAAAGAGGAAAAAAAAGAGATAAATAGCTCCAGAAAGCTGGGTTTCGTGTAGAACTCTCTCATTAGTAAAAACTTCTCATTAGCAAATTGTTGTTAAAGTCTTAGGCAGTATTTCTCCTTTTTCAAAGAAAGCATTGTAAGACCAAGCATGCTGATCAAATTCATGTTATCAGTAACAATTATACTGATGAGAACATCTGGAGGTTGGTAAATCTGATATAGTCATCAGACATCCCTTCCTACTTCCTGCCTGTGGAAAACTTCTAAACCACTAGATGCCTTCTTCTTTTTTTTTAATGTATAAGTTAATCTGTTTTTATTAATCTACGATTTTAAAAATAATAATTATTTAATTTTACTTACTTATTCATTTATTTTAATTTTACCAGAGACAGAGAGAAGGAAAGTTAAAGCAAGCCATCAGGCCTGGGACTTGAACCATGGTCAGCCATGTGAGAGTCCAGTGCCTCAACCACCACACCACCTGCCAGCTCCATACTTACCTAGGATATTTTTTAATTTTTATATTTGTATCAAAACAATAAGACACACAAATAAAAAAATTACAGAAAGCCTTATAATAAGAAACTATCCCTGCCCTAACCATTTCACATCTCAAATTTGCTTTTTAAAGGAACACTTTTTTTTAAAGATTTATTCATTTAATTCCATTTACTTATTCATTCATTTATTTTCATTTGGCCAGAGAGAGAGAGATACCAAGAGATAGAGAAAGTGAGAAAGCAAGCCACCAGGTCTGGGACTCGAACTGTAGTTGCCCATGTGGGAGTGTCCAGCACCTTAACCACCATGCCACCTGCTGGTCCCGGAACACTTTTTTTTTTTTTTTAAGAGAAAAACCTTTTTTTTTTTTTTTTAAGAGAGATATTTTTGCTATAGAGTGTGTGCACTCAGTGAAGAGACAGACAGAGACAGAAAGCGAGAAATCACCCCTTAGGGGGTTGGCCCTGCTGCAGTCCCTTCTTCTCCATTCTCCTCTTGGGATTTTGGGCACACATGCACATGTGCCCAGCATGAGTTTTAAGCCTCTAGGTCCGGGACTTGACACAGTCAACTATGTGGGAGTCCAGTTATATAACCATTATGCCATCTGCTGGTCCCTGTAAAAACACTTAATTCTTAGGACTTTTCTTTCTGGTTTACTTTCCATGTCAAAACAGTATGGTTAGGGAACCAGCAGTTAGTGTAATGGCTATGTCGCTGGACTCCCACGTAGTCAACCGTGGTTCATGTCCCAGACCCGGTGGCTTAAAACTCATGCTGGGCACGTGTGTGTGCGTGTCCAAGATCCCGAGAGGAGAACAGAGGAGAAGGGATTGTGGCGTGACCATCCCTTCTGGGGGGTGATTTCTCGCTTTCTGTCTCTATGTCTCTCTCTGTCTGTCTGGCGAGCGCATGCACCCTATAGTGAAAACCTCTCCCAAAAAAACCAAAAACAGTATGATCAATGGCTGTATCTTAGCTTATCAAATTTAAACATGATTAACTTCCTTTTAAATGCATGAAGATATAGCTTATAGATACTATTCTTCCATCCCTTCTCTTCTCCTCCTTCTTCTCCTTTTTTACTCCCTTAACATTTACTTTTATAGCTTTAAGTTATATTTTTACAACTTTAATTTTTTGGGCCATCAACTAGAGACAGTATCTCTTGATTCCTAACTTTGTATGATTCAGATATTCAGATATTACGGATATCAGTATTCTACTGAATGTTCTAGAGTTCTTTCACTCAGTATAATGTTTTTGAGATCCATCTATGCTGTGTATGTCAGCAATTCATTCCTTTTTGTTACTAAGTACAATTCCATTGTATGAGTATACAATAATTTATTTTTCATTCATCTATTGATGGATGTCTGAGTTATTTCTGATTTTTGTTATTCTAAATAAAGGTACTATGAAGATTCGTGTGTAGTCTTTTAGACATCTCATTTCTCTTGAGTAAATACCTAGGAATGGAGTTGCTAGGTCATACCTATAGGCATGTGTTTAACTTTGTAAAAAACTTTTCCAAAGTGGTTTATCATTTTATATTCCTATTAGCAATGTACATTCCAGTTGCTTCATATTCTCACTCATACTTGGTATTGTCAGTCTTTTTCATTTCTTCTGTGTTTGACAATATTCAAGTCTTTGGCCATATTTTAAATTGGGCTGTGCTCTTATTGAATCATAAACATTTTTTCTTCTGGGTTCAATTCCTTGGTGACTTTTTTCTGCCAATCTTGCTGGCTTGCCTTTTCCTCTTCGTCATTTCTTTCTTTCTTTCTTTTTTTTAGAGCTTTTTACTATAGGGTGCGTGCGCTTGCCAGAAAGACAGAGAGAGACAGAGAGACAGAAAGTGAGAAATCACCCCCCGAAGGGGTTGTCCATACCACAATCCCTTCTCCTCCATTCTCCTCTTGGGATCTTGGGCACGGACGCACATGCGCCCAGCGTGAGTTTAAGCCACTGGGTCCAGGACTTGAACAGCGTTCAACTACATGGGAGTCCAACGACATAGCCATGTTTTTATTTTGGAGGTCCAGTTTACCCATTTTCTAAAAATGCTTGTTTTCTGAGAAACTAGTATCTTTCAAAGGACACAAAGATTTTCGTCTTGTGTTTTTTCTATCAGTAGTATAGTTTAGCTTTTACATTTAGATTTCTGGGCCATTTGAGACAATTTTTGTATGTGGTGAGATGTAAGAATTGAAGTTCTTTTTTTTAAAAATACAGATATCTGATAGTTTCAGACTACTTATTGAAAAATTATTTTTTCTCTACTGAGTTATCTTAATGCTTTTTTTTGAAATCAGATAACTGCATAAGTTTACCTATATGTCTCTCCTTAAACTGACACTCTGGTGTCTTAATTCTGACTCCTCTTTATAAAGATTTTAAGAAGAACTTCCATTACTAGTAACATTTCACTCTCAAATTTATTGATTTTAGTAATTTAATATAGATTCTCTCACTGTCAGTCATAACTGAATTAAATTCCCAAATCTTGCTTCAGATGCTTTCTTCTTAGGGTGGTATCTTCAGTTAACTATTTCATGTGATTTTTTCCCCCCAGTTTAATTCTCAAGTGCAGTACTATTTTTAAATTTAGGAGATAGTTCACTGTGTCTGTAAGTCTGAATTTCTCTGACTTAGAATGTCCATTTCCAGAGTAAGGCAAGGTTGTAGATGTGTCTATCACATGACAATTAATAAGAATATTAATTACATAGTGCTGTCTTTTAAAAGATACTATTATAGGGACCAGCAGTTGGTGTAATGGCTATGTCACTGGACTCCCATGTAGTCGACCGCAGTTCGAGTACCTGACCCGGTGACTTAAATTCTCACGGGGCACATGTGTGTGTGTGCCCAAGATCCTGAGAGGAGAATGGAGGAGAAGGGATTGCGGCGTGGCCATCCCCCCGGGGGGTGATTTCTCACTTTCTGTCTCTCTGTCTCTGTCTTTCTGGTGAGTGTACGCACCCTATAGCAAAAAAACCTCTCCAAAAAAAAAAAAAAGATACTATTATAATCATTGCTTTAGGATTTGTTAAATCTTCATAATAATACTTACATGCTTTGAGATAGGTACTATTGTTGTTCCCATTTTATGGATTAGAAATGAGGCACAGAGAGACTGAGTAAAGATCATTTATGAGAAATTATTATTTGCCAGTAAGTAGAGTAAACATGCCTCAGTGATATATTAGTTAACAATTTAATAACCAGCTAGTCGAGAGGGAAAAAAACGTATATATATACATTCCTAAATATATTATAAATTTTACTGATATAAATGAGTCCCAGACTTGGTGGCTTGAAAAATCACGCAGGGCTAGTGCGCGTGCATGCCTGAAGTCATGGGAGGAGGTTGGAGGGGGAGGGGATTGCAGTGTGGCTAGCACACAGCTGCTCAAGTCTTCACCTGCCCAGAAGCAGAGGGTAAAGAAGTCGCCTGGACCCTACCTCACCATCAAAAGCCTCCTGCCGAGCCTGGGGTGTGAGAGGAGCAGCTGCTGTGCTTTGCACCATTTTACAATACATGCCACCACACCATTTAGCTTCTCTGCTTAGCCCTCAGCTGTGTAGGGACCAGACATTTTGCCTGTACACGACCCAGAACATCTGGACACGGAGGCTTTTGATGGTGAAATAGGTTGGTTTCAAACCACCAACATGATGTCCTTAAAGATGGAATTGGGCAGGGATGTATAGTCACATACCATCCTGTAGTGTTTCCACTATAAAATAGATCGGACCCTAATAAGTAACCTCAAGACTATGGATAATAATAAAATGTAGTAAAATAATTATGAAGTGATGAGTTTTTACCTTTGTATCAAATGTAAGTTATTGAGTTACAAGACTGTATAATTTAATTTTAATTTTTTTTGGAGAGGTTTTCGCTATAGGGCGCGTGCCCTCGCCAGAGACATAGAGACAGAAAGCGAGAAATCACCCCCCAGGGGGGATGGTCACGCCGCAATCCCTTCTCCTCCTTTCTCCTCTCGGGATCTTGGGCACGCACGCACACGCACCCGGCATGAGTTCTAAGCCACCGGGTCTGGGACGTGAGCTGCAGTCGACTACATGGGAGTCCAGCGACATAGCCATTACGCTAACTGCTGGTTCCCATGACTGCATAATTTAATTTTTAACAGTGGTTGTATTTAACAACTGGTTCACAAAGATTCTAAAATTTAATAATCTGTTTTTGCCAGCTGACTAGTCCAAGCTGGCTCCAACATGCACTTGATCCCAGGCAGCTAAATCACAATGCTCTTAATCACTCTTTATGTGATGTGAAGATACTGCTGGGATATACTTCCATACTGTTATAAGTATGGCACCCAAATATGGCAGAACTCAACATGGAAGATACTATATTTCTCTATTTTTTCTTAATCATATTCATCCAGCTCGTTGAGAAGCCCATTATGAGGGACCGCAGCTCTATCATGGATGATAGATGTACCCTGGGACTTACACAGTTCAAGAAAATGGTTATTGATCCTGGTGGTCCACCCACCTTGCTGTTGCTCCCAGGCCCACCGGGAAGGTGGGGTCTTCTTCGTACTGTCAGATGAGATCACAATCCTGGTGTTGGTGCAGTGCCAAGTGTATCTGAGGATCAGGACTGGAACACGGCCATCCTCATCTGAGGTTCTACTGCTTCTAGGCCACTGTGTTCAGATCAAGTCTTTGCCTTTTGTGCTTTGCAGATGCATATTCACTGAGGTTGGATCACCACCCTCAACCCACAAAGCAGCAACCTTCCCCTCTCTCCTCAGAGGGTGTGGTCTGAGCACCTGGATGTGCCTGTGCCTCCAACACTGGAAAACTTGTGTCAGGGTATTATTCAAGAAAGGGAGGGAGAAGACTGTCATGCTTCCTTTTTGGTGAGACCATTAAAAAACAAAATAAAAGCATTACACTGATAGAGTTATTGAGGAAATCACTGACACAACCTGGGCAAAAATGAAATGAACCTTTAAAAAGTAAAGTTAAGACATTTATGAAATGCTGTAGTTGAAACAGATATTGAAATATAATTTTTTGCCTCAAGGAATTAAGAACAATTAGTATTGATGAGTGGTTTTTTGTTCAGCCTCATAGTGAGGCTACCTCTTTCCATACCCTATTAATTCTCCTATTTTCTCCTACACAACATATTTGGAAATCTTTCTGATCTCATCTGACATTAGGAAGACATGCTTTTGCCCTCCTGGCATGCTAGAGAAACAAATCAATTTCTTCTCCAGATAGGTTGATGAAAATCCTTCTCTGCAGTGCTTTCTATTGCTATGGTAACAGAAGATGGGATTTCCCAATGGAACTAGATTTATATGTACACAGAGAGAAGCAGTTCTTTCAAAGCTCGATTCCTTTTTTGTTGCCATGTTTGGCATACAATAAATGCAATAAACTGAGTATTAAAGGAAAAATAGAATGACACATAACTTTTTTATGTAGATGTGGAATAAGACTTCCATTGTATCAAGACCCTCAATGAAAGAGAGTCAATTTAAAAAGTTTTAATGTTGTGACATTGCTGTTATAGCTATAATAATTTGCAAAATTTCTGAGGTGCAACATTTCTTAGAAAAGCAAAGGGAATTGAGTTTATGGACTCTTAACTATCAGGTAGACTTAAAATATGAGTAAGTAGTAACAATACTTCCATTCACACAAAGAATCACAACACTACAATGTGGTAAAGAAGATGCCGAGAGGCACAGGGTGGAACAAATGTTTTCTGTAATGGTGGTACTCTCCACTGCCACGATTTCCTCTGTGGAAGGACACAGTGGTTGGCCATTCCTCATAAAATCTTACTGCGACCCAGGAATTCGGGGGCATGATTCTTTCCACCAAGGGTCCTCAGTTAGATACGAAGACCTAACCTTTAATCTGCTGCTTGGTCTAAAGACATTCTCGGGGTGGCTCCCTTAGGGTTAGGACATGATGTAGAAAGGGCAAAGAATTATTTTGAATTACGCAGAAGAGGGATGGATTTAGCTATATGGGAGCCTGCTTATTATTACATAAATGCTGCTGCAACCCCTCCACTGTTGGTAACTTATATTGTACTCTTGCAAATCCAGAGATCAAAGTTTGTGGGTTCCCCACCTCTTGAGTTTTAGAAAGTGCTCTTGAAGAGATATGATGAATTTAAAGTAGATGCTTCTTGGCTGGACTCTGGAAGATACATGGATGCTATCACTTTGTCACTTTATCACCCAGGTGAAAAGTGGTGTTTCTGGGAAGAGGATGGAAAGTAACAAATGAGAAAGTGGATTAAGATTGTTCTCTGTTCTCCCTGTTCCTGACATGGATATGGATAAATAGTAACATAGTGAGTCATTCTAAGCAGTCATGTTGTTTGCAAGCCAGAGAAGTGATGTTAGAGACTTTCTTAGTGAAAGTCTAACTCTGTTAATGTGTTTAAGTGGCAGAGGTGGAATCTAGCTAGAAGGGTAACATGGACTAGAAGAACTAATTTAAAGAATACCATAAATGAATTTCTGGCAAGAAACAGATAAATCCAATGTGAATTTTTTTCTCTTTTTTTCATAGAGCACGTGTGCTCACCAGAGAGACAAAGTGAGAAATCATCCCCCAGGGGGCTGGCCACTCTGCAATCCCTTCTCCTCCATTCTCTTCTCAGGATTTTGGGCACACATGCACGTGTGCCTGGCATGAGTTTTAAGTCACCAGGTCTGGGACTCGACAAAGTTGACTATGTGGGAGTCCAGCAATGTAAAACCATTATGCCATCAGCTGGTCCCCTAATGTGAATTTTCAATGTGATAAATTTATGGGCTTTAATATGAAATAAAAGAATAATCACCAGAATAAAAATACTTTAAGTCCAAAATGGGATATTTTGAGGATGCACTGCTGAGTAACCTTGAGTAAGAAATTATTCTGAAGGCCTCTTTAAAATTTTGTTGGAATCTGTTTATTCCACGTCCTCATTTAAAAGTCAGGAATCATGAAATTAGAGTAAGAACTACTTGGAACAATGATTTTTGATTTTTTAAATTCTGGGTCCTTCACAATCTGAGGAATCTATCAAGTATTGAAGTGTTTTAAAATAGAAGCTGTGATCGCAACAAAAGAGCTTCATTTATGTTTCTTAACAGTGTCTCTGACCTTCTAGGGGAAATTGGAGGGGTCTTCATAAAGTTCAGAGAAGATACATATTATGAAAAACTGTACAGGTTTCAAATTTTTTTACATCAAAATAATCTCAAATCCTATTTTCATTTTTCCACAAGCTTTGAGAAGTCCTTTCTTATGTTCATTCCTCTTTATTTTCTAATCCCTGGGTAGGACCTGCTGCCTGTTGCAGGGGAAAGAGACAGGATGGTTGGATCATTCAGTCTCTTTTCAGTGAGCATTTTGTAATTAAAGTTTCTTGTACCATCTGATGTTCAGCGAATCATTTTTTGGGTGAAGGAAGACGACCCCATCTGATGTTCAGCGAATCATTTTTTGGGAGAAGGAAGATGTTCCTTTTTCTCATGCATTGTGCAGTTTAATCAAATTCTTTTCGTAGTCTTTGGGACTCCAAATATGACTTGAACCTGAGGAGTCTCTGATTTCTCCACTAAAAGCAGGGTGGAGTGAAGGCCATCTTTTCCCTGATCTGGTTCCTAGGCTTCAAACATGACTGCAGCCAAGTGCCGAGTTACAAACCCAGTTGCCAGCAGAAACATCAACTTTAATATGTCCAGGCTTTTCCTTAACCTCAAACATCCTAACCCTTTCTCTCCCTTAAATAGCTCTTGACTCATGCTCTGTCTCCTCCACTCTGTTGTACTTTATGATCTCTCATCTAGTTCCTAACTGGCCTCCTTGCCTTTCCTGCCAACACTCACAGATCTGTCCTTTGCACTGCATCTCACAATTCTGGGCTTACATTCCTAAACTATGACACTGTTTACTCTATGTTCCTGTGAATAACTGTCAGCAGTACCTTAACCTGCTGGATGGCTAGCGGCTTTCAAGAGCTATCCCTGCTTGTCTAACGCATCTCATTTCTTGCCATTTTTTGCAAAGACTAAATGTGGATGTTCTCTTTTTAACATGAATGCCCTTCAGCCCTGTCTTTCATATGAACTATGTCTTCTGTTCTGCCCTGGGGAACTGGTCACTCCATTCTCCATCTTTCTATGTCACTGTGAATATATATCGACTTTTATTTATTTATTTAATCTTTGCCATAGTGTGTGGGTGCTCACCAAAATGACAGAAAGTGAGAAACCACCCCTCCTACCAAAGGGGATGGCCATACCACAATCCCTTCTACTTCATTCTCCTTTTAGGATTTTGGGCACACATGCACATGTCCCTGGTATGATCTTCAAGCTGCCTGGTTTGAGTCTCAAAGTTGAGTCAGCCATGTGGGATCCAGCTGCGTTAACCTCTACGCTACCTGCTGGCCCCTATATTGATATTTTAAAATTATTTCTTTACATGTCAGTGCTTTCTCTTAGTGAACTCCTTTCTGAGACATCTAGATATCAACACCAGTTACATCCCAGTAAAATTGAGATCAGAAACGGCCTTCTATATCTTGTTGGTAATCTCTCATCGATTCTGAAAGCTAAAGTGCTCTACAATCTTAAGGTTTTAAAGTCTCTACTATTCACCTGTTGTGAAAAGGCAGGCTACCCTTTCATATGATCTTTTTATAGTGCTTCCTTATTAAGATTCCTGAGGATGCATTTCCCAGCAAACCCCTGCTAGGGGGCCAGCCCACATTTCCAGCCAGCTGTTCTGTAAGCACGCTGACTTGCTCATGCTGGCTGTGTCTGCATCATGCCAGCTATGCCAGTGATGAGGCAGAAACTTGTTCTGGGTGTTGTTTTGTGCCAGGCATTGTGCTGTGTGCTGTAGGTTCATTGTATCCTCTATTTTCAAGTATTATCTCTATTTTATAGATGAGGAAACTAATGCAAAAGAGATCATGTAATTTATCCAAAAAAACAGGTGAAATAAGGGCAGCCAATATCCAAATCCAGGTGTCTGATCTGAAAGCATACACTCCTAGCAATCCATGCTGAAAGTTGAAATGGAAAAAAGTTCTGTTTACTGCATGAACATACTAAACTAATTTGACACAACAAACTAGTTTCTATATAGGTGATGTGCTCATTTTTTTGTTTTAATTTCAAGTATTTACTTATATAAAGGTAGAACTTCTATACAAATTCTTTAAAACATTAGTGTGATTGCTTCTTTAGGTATAATAATGATAAGATGACTTCTTTTCTTTTCTTTAAGAGGTTTTTCTATAGGGTGTGTGCACTTGCCGAAAAGACAGAGAGAGACGCAGAGAGAGAAAGTGAGAAATCACTCCCCAGGGGAGATGGCCATGCCGCAATCCCTTCTCCATTCTCCTTTTGGGATCTTGGACACACACGCACACGTGCCTGGCATGAATTTAAGCCACCTGGTCCAGGACTCAAACTGCGGTCAACTACATTGGAGTCCAGTGACATAGCCATTCCTTTAACTGCTGGTCCCCGGTAAGACTTCTTCTTGACTGCGACAGCTTCCTAATTGGTATTTGACAAGGTTTTATTTTGATTGGACTTAAGAGAAAACTTGCTATACAAACCACAAGCTTAGTAATTTGGAGTTCTCTTCGTATCACAGTGATGTATGTAAAATAGAAGAGAAATTTCCATTTAAAATGTATAACCTGTGACAACAGATGTAGAAATAGCACTTGACTCTGAGACCTCTTTGTGCTTTGAAATGCTGATGAGGAAAATATCCAGAGCTTCTGCAAGCAGGTTTAATGAATTATGAGAGTGAACTCTCTCCGAGTAAGAGCAGTTTTGTTTTATTTTTTCCACCAAATTAAAGTCAAAAGCTAGCTTGAAAGTTGAGTAATAGTTTGAAAACCAGTAAGGGGGACCAGCAGGTGGCGTGATGATGGCTAAGGTGCTGGACACTCCCATATGGCTGATCATTGTTTGAGTCCCGAACCTGGCGGCTTGCTTTCTCACTTTCCCTCTTTCTCTCTCTCTGTGTCTCTGGTCAAATTAAAATAAATGAATAAATAAATAAAATTAAATAAAAAATAATTCTTAAAAAAAAGAATATCAGTAAGTAGATATCATAACATAAAGGAGTCAGAGACTCATATGTAAGATTTTCTATGTGGAGAATTATAATCATTAATAGTGTCTCATTTTTAAGGTAACCAGTGGTTAAGACCAAATGAAATTATTGTCAAACTGTGCTAAGTCTCTTGGCCAAAGTTATTTCAATTTAGACCAACCAGGTAATTAGTTGCTCTGGGGATAGTTTAGACTGTTTCTCTTGAGATCATCTTGTCAGATGATTAAAATGAGGAACAATGTTGGATAAAAGCTGATCGATGTTTTTGTTCAGTTGGAAGATGTAAAGAGTGGCCTTTTTCTCTTTCAGCCTTGCCTTACACCCAGACAAAACTCTCGTTGCAACTGGCCAAGTTGGGAAGGAACCGTACATATGCATCTGGGATTCCTATAATGTCCAGACTGTGTCAATTCTTAAAGATGTCCACACACACGGAGTTGCCTGCCTGGCTTTTGACTCAGATGGACAGGTGTGTATCTTATTCTGTTTCAGTTTTCTTCAGCGACTTCTCACAATTCACCTAAAATCGTAATGCAAATAGCTAATGGTCTCAGAAAATTCATCACCGCTTGCTCCCTCCCCTTGGCAGCCTTCTAGAAGTTCTTGCCTATTTGATCGTTTTTTCAAGTTTGTAGTACTAGCACCCAGCTCTGGATAAGTTCCAGTTTGAGTTCCCCCATCCCTCCACCAGGTTATAAAGCCTTCATAAAAGGAGCCACGGGCCCTGCCATGGTGGTACAGCTGTTAGGGCACTGCTGCCCAGTACTGGAGCCATGTGAGAGGAGATGGACTGACCTGGACACACTGGGTGTGCCCAAGTTCTTGGCTGGTTGTCTTGGAAGGCTTGAGGTTGGAGGGATCATGGCATGACAATACCCCATTGGAAGTTCCTTTCTTTCTCTCCTTCTCTCTCTCTGTCTCAAGAAATAAATAAATAAACTTTAAAAAATAAAGAAAAAGAAAAGAAGTCAAGATCTTATGCACTACCATGGCTCTGCAATTCCACTTTGTTATCCATTATTAGCTTCCTGTTTGGAAAAGGGCTGGACCAAGCCTTTTTTATAGACCTCGAGCATTATGTTACCCTATTGCATTTAGAAGGTAACATCACTTCCTAATCACTGAGAAGACTCTTCTTGGCTTTTTACCTCCCTTCCAGCTCCTTCTCCCTACCCTTTCCCAGTTCAAGCAGTCATGGATTCCTCGTATCTATGTTTCTTTATGAAAATTTTAACATTCATCCCTTCTCTCTCATTCTCTCTGCCACCATCCTTTAAGTTCCAAGTCAATATCATGTCTGACTCGATTTAAGTAATCTCTTCACTAATCTCCCCATAGCTGATTCTTGCTTATGCATTTCACCAACTGAAAAAAGTGCCAAAGCACTGTTTAGACTGAACGAATGCCTGGGTATCCCTGGAGTGAAGTGCACGCTTTGCAGATGGGTGGCTAACCGACTTTTTTAGTCTTTTTTCTACTGTCCCCTTGTAATTGAACTGGACAAGTTAGCGATTTCCTCTATCAGGCCTTGCACTTCTGCACCTCCTGCCCTTTCTCATGCTGTCCTTCTCACCTGACATGCCCTACTCGCCCTCTGTACCCCTGGAATTGACTCATTCTTTGAAGACACTGGAAAGATCTTCATGAAGCCTTCCCAATACCCCCAACCACGTTTTCCCTCCTTCCTTTGACCTACAACAACACTTGGCAGAAAATGTAAATACGTTAATATGCTCTAGAAGAAGGCATGGATACATAGAGGGACACTCGCAGCTCCCACTACATTCACCTCTTAGGTCAGGCTGAGCCTTTTCTCCCCCAGCCTTTTCCATGTTCCTGTACCACCCTGCTTCGGTCTCTCTCACCCTTCCCATTCTTCTAGTTAAATCCTTCAATCCAATTTCGGGCAACTTTTGGAGTTAAGTTTGTAAGTCAGTGCCATGGAAAGATCTTTGAAATCACTCATAGAGGACTGATTGAACTGAGAGTTTTCAGAAGAGTCAATGGGTTGATTAAATGTGAGAGTTGACCTGGTTTGAGTCCCTTTTTTGATAAATACACAGGGTCTTGCTATGTCACAATTCCCTGTCTCAGCTTCCGTAGGACCACACATGTGCCATATTGTGTCTGGCTTTTAGGATGGGCTAAGTGACTGCATGGCTGAGCTGGAGTCACTTCATTTTTCTTAAAATTTTTGCTGTAGAGCTTGTGCACTCCCCAGAGAGCGAGAGGGAGAGGCAGAGGAGAAGAGGGAGAGGGAAAAGGAGAGAGGACAGAGAGAAGACAAAGAGAGAGATCCCTGAGGGGGATTGTCATGCTGCGGTCCCTCCTCCTCCAGTCTCCTCTCAGGATTTTGGGCACATGTGCTTGGCGTGATTTTCAGGCTGCCAGGTCCCATACTTGACTGGCATGTTGGCCATGTTAGGTCCGGTACCCTAACCACCACACCACTGGCCAGCCCCCACCTTTTTGTTTTTAATATTGACTTGCATTTATCTTTTTCACTTATTTTTAAGAGGATATTGATCATCAACTGTTCATTTTCCTTTCTAGAACTATTCAATAGATTCACTATATATGTAGATACCTGGTGTATGTGCTTTTGATTTTATTACTCTGTAATCGTAACCAGGTTAGTCAGATAAATGCATACATTCCATCGTATAAAGAGAAATCACTGGTAGTGATATTCATTCAGGCTTGTGGTTATTCTGACTTCTTTATTAAGTTGATGAATGTATCAGATGCATATGTGTTTCCCAGTGTAACTGTATATAATCTGATATTGTTATTCAAGCATTCTTTATAAAATTTGTCCTGAAGTGTCCCAAGAAAATATTAAGCAGCAGAAGAAATTCCAGCTTTAACTTTTAGTTCTTTGTCCATGTTATTTTGTGTTAAAATCCTAGCTCTTCTCCTGTAGATCCCATTTTTAAAAAATTAATTATCCATTTAATTGTTATTTATCACTACTATTATTTTATAACTTGGTACAGGATACATGTGCCTGCCAGAGACAGAGGTAGAGACTCAAGAGAGGGAGAGAGAGAGGGAAAGTGAGAAAGCTGCCATGTCCAGGACTTGAACTGCAGTCAGTCATGTGGGAGTCCAGCGCTCCAATCACCGGACCATCCACTGGCCCTGTAGGTCTCATTTTGAAGGGAGAGAGTAGAAGTGAAATGCATGGAACTTAACTGTCAGTTGAGAAAAATAACCTTTTTTTTTTTTGTTTTTGCTGTGATGGCTTTCATGGTTTGTTGATGCCTATTGCTTCAGATCCGCCTTATTCCTTAGGCAGAGTTGGCTGGAATCGAATGATATTTGGAAAATGACAAATGGCCCATCATCTCACAATCAACTAAAGGAGATAAATTTGCTTTTCAGGTAGCTATGGGGCCTGTCACTACAGATGAATAAAACCAATTTCTTTTCTACTTTTTCTTAATTAAGAAATGTGGGTTTTACTTTTGTGCCCATGTTTATGATAAGTGTTTTTTCTATTTAAAAAAAATAAATAAAAAGAGGGGAGCTGGCAGGTGGCATGGTAGTTAAGATACTGTTCTCCCACATGGCTGACCACGGTTTGAGTCACAGACCTGGCAGCTTGCTTTCTCACTTTCCCTCTCTCTCTTTTTCCCTCTGGTCAAATTAAAAGTCATAATAATAAATGAAATAAAAATTAAAATTAAAAAAAACCTTAAGAATAAGCTGAATGGAATTTACCTATTTAACTTTTCTGATATGGCTAAAACTACAACCGTGTCTTATAATCATTTTTATTGCTAGAATTCTCAATTTAAAAAAATAATAAAAAGACCCCTCCTCACATTTTAAAACCTCCAAATATCTGTTTTTGTTGTTCTTGTTTGTTTTTGTCAGAGGGTATGTGTGCAAAAGATAGAGAAAGCACACACATGAGCACATCCAGTGGGGTGCGATCGTGCCTCAATCCTTCTCTATTTCTCCATTCCATCAGGATTTGGGGCATGCATGTATGCACGTTTTGTGCAGTTTTCAAGCTGCAAGGGCTGAGATTTGAACCATGGTCATCCACGTGGGATCTGGCTCCTTACACACAGGACTTAACCACTGCGCTATAGGGCTGGCTGTCCAACTATATTTTTTGATGCTAAATATTGTTAATAGAAGCCACCTTTAGTGAAAAAACCTGAACAATCCCTGCATAACAACATATGTATACATTTAACTGTATGTTGCTGTCACTCCACACGCATATAAATGTCATGTGTGAGCACATCCACTCACATAGAGACATCCTCAGTGAAGACATAGCCTCAGATACTCTTACAACCAGCAGTTGGCATAATGGCTATGTCACTGGACTCCCATGTAGTTGACCGTGGTTTGAGTCTCGGACCTAGTGGCTTAAACTCACGCCGGGCACGTATGCGTGTGTACCCAGGATCCCGAGAGGAGAATAGAGGACTAGGGATTGTGGTGTGGCAATCCTCCCTCAGGGGTGATTTCTTGCTTTCCATCTCTCTGTCTCTCTTTCTCTCTTTCTGGTAAGTACACATGCCCTATAGCAAAAAGCCTCTCCAAACAAAACAAAACAAAACAAAACAAAAACAAACCTACAAGATGGAAAGAACAAACATGTTTATACCCATTTTACAAATGAGAAAACTGAGACTTAAGAAGGTTAATTACTTTTCCAAGATCTTATATATGGCTTCCAACAGTCATAAGAGAAGCCAAAACTACTCACTCCCAGTCCAGACCTCTATTATAGAGTGCTGTCTTTTTATAAGTGATACCCTGCAAGAAGTTGATTTTGGAATTCCTCATACCTGTTTTTGATACTTTTGATTTTGCATATAATTATATATGTTGAATATTCTTTTTCTTTCAAGGCCAAATTCTGATCTGAACCCAAAGAATTTAGACTATGAGATGATGTGCCAGATTACATTTAATAAAATTATATATTCTTCTTTTGTCACTTAAAATGCTTGTGAAATTATAGAAAATTTAGAATGAACATAAAGTTCATTTATTTTATTTCTTCTCTTTGTCAAATCCTTTAATTTTAGCAGTATGAAGCTTCCAGACTTTAGATCCTAGGCTTTCTTAAGGTACACATTAAGATTAAATTTTAGGCCCAACCAGTGGCATGGTTGAGGAGGCTGAATCACACATGACCGATAAGCAGCCTTGGTGACTTGAAAAATATGTTGGGTGCATGTGTGTGCCCAAAACCTTGAAAACAGAAAGGGAAGAGAATTGTTGTGGTATGACCCCACCCCCATGAGGGGTATTTTCTCATTCCCTTTATCTCTCTCTATCAAGTGCACATGCCCTCTGGCAAATTAAAAACATATATATATTGGGACCAGGAGGTGGTGTGGTGGTTAAGGCACTGGACTCCCATATGGCCGACCATGGTTCAAGTCCTAGACCTGGTAGCTCGCTTTCTCTCTCTCTCTCTCTGTCTCTCTCTGTCTCTGTCTCTCTCTCTGTCCTTCTCTGGTCAAATTAAAAATAAAGAAAGTTAAATAAATTATTTTACACACACACACACATACACATATACATATACATAAATGTGTGTAAATTTTAAACCCTGTTTTTAAGTTTTGTTTCTATGATTTATCAGAGACTTCATGAAAGTTTGCACATATTTGTGTTTCAAAGAACAAATGAACTATAGTTTTTAAGTTATTGAACTGTCAGCATCTAAGGGTGTTTTTATAAGTTCATAGAAAAAGCATTTTACATGACTGATTTTCTTATAGGCTTTGTTTTCCAGTTTTAAGGATTTTTGTCCTGTCTTGTGGTGCCGTTAGGTTCATTTACCTACTATTTGAACAGAATCCTAACCTGTTTCCTGGCTTTAAGTTTTAAGCAAAGTTCCTTAGTATTTCTTTGATTTATCAAAGCTAAAACTGCTTTTCTTGAAATTCAAAAATACCTATTTAATGACCATGGTAAGCATCAACTAGGTGCTACCTTATAATATATTAATTCTACTCAGAGTTTCACGCCTAAAGTCAGATA
The DNA here is from genome assembly GCF_000334495.1 of Tupaia belangeri chinensis. Taxonomy (NCBI): domain Eukaryota; kingdom Metazoa; phylum Chordata; class Mammalia; order Scandentia; family Tupaiidae; genus Tupaia; species Tupaia belangeri. The sequence continues at coordinate 6,521,106 of NW_006160142.1, forward strand.
TGTATATACCAGCTGAACTTGCTATTGAAAAATAGTTAAGATTATTTAAGAAATTTTGTGAATCAATGAAATGTGTGTGTGGGTGAAGGAATGGAAAACAACTGTAGACACTTGAGATAGTGTGGGAGGAGGGTGAGAAATGGCAGAGGGCGAGAAATAGGGGTTAAAAAATATATATACACACACACATACATATATATACATATGAAACTAAAAATGGAAAATTATTGACTTAATTATTGGCTTAATTATGATTAAGCCTCTGTACAGTATATTCTGGATGGGAAATCACATTTTGTATGCTGTGACAATGCTCAGGGAATAAATGTTAATTAATTAATTAATTTAAAAAGAAAATTACAGTGCACTTGTAACGAGATTCTAGCTTTGTCCATATTTTTAGTTTAAGGTATTTTGTGGTTCAGTAAAATGTGGGAAAAAGTTTAGTATGAAAGGGAGAGAGGGAAAGGGGAAAGAAAAAGCAAGGAAAAGTACGCTTAAGTGACAAAAAAAAGAGAAGCTATTTGCTGATAAGTTACAGAGCAATATCTTTGGCTTGACTGACTTGGATAGTATTTGTGCTGTAAAAAGAAATGTTGTACACTGTAAAGATATGATTAAATGTAAATAAATTAATTAGTTGAAAAAACAGTAGAAAGTATAGGAGGATAAATCAGTAAACAGCTAAGACAGACTACTTCTGTGGAGTAATGGAGGACTTTGAAGCAGATTTTTAGTGTAGGCAGGTCTCACATTCAATCAAATATTTGTTCTTGGGAGGTGGCATAGATGAACTGTAATCACTTGAATCCTGTTTTCTCTTTAATTGACACTAAAATTAAATAAATCATGTGGTGTTACAACTATGAAAAAAAGAAAGAAAAAGCATATTATGAAAAAAATTGCTTGGATTTCAAAATTTTTTACACCAGAATAAACTTGTACTTCTAGTTTTTCCATGAACGTTTTGAAGTTTCCATGTGTACTAATATGTCATCTATTGTGATATGCCTAGTTTTGAATTGAAGATGGATTTGAAGAAATTAACTTGTCCATGAAAAATTCAATGCCTACCTCATGATGGATAAGCAGTCAGTCTTTGTTGAAATAAATGATGATGAATGGGAAATCTTTCCATTGCTTTCTGATACTAAGTTATTATTCCTATTTCTAGCGTTTAGCCTCTGTGGGATTGGATGCCAAAAACACAGTCTGCATTTGGGACTGGAGGAAGGGGAAACTCCTGGCTTCTGCTACTGGCCATTCTGACCGGGTAAGACCTCATTGGATCAAGCTAAGCAGATTTCAAAACTGTGGCAAAATGGGCAATATCACTTCTCAGACTTTGTTTCTATCTATCTTTCTTCTCTCTCTCTTTCTCTCTCTCTTTCTTCTTTCTTCCTTTCTCTTTCTGAGGGATTTTTGCTATAGGGTGCGTGCACTTGCTGGACAGAGACAGAGAGACAGAAAGTGAGAAATCACCCTCCAGGGGTGGTGTAACCAGTGGAGTTGCTGGACTCCCACTTGGCCGACTGCAGTTCGAGTCCTGGACCCGGCAGCTTGAAAAACATGCCGGGCATGTATACATGCTTGCCCAAGATCCTGGAGAAGAATGGAGGAGAAGGGATTGCAGCGTGGCCATCCTGGGGGATGAATTCTTACTTTCCTTCTCACTGTCTTTCTTTGCCTCTCTGTCTTCTGTCTGTCTCTCCCCGGTGAGTACACGTGCCCTAAGGCAAAAACCTCTAAAAACATAAATTTAAATAAATAAATGAAAGTAAATTTGCCACTTGTAGGTTCCCCCACACACACACGGTCAATTTATAAACATACTACTACTATGACTAACTCACAACTAGTAACTAACTGCTAGCATGATTGCTTCTGGAGATCCGATTCTTTATTTGAATAGCTACTGCTTTTTATAGGCAAGGCAAGTTTTTGATGCTGGCATTTGGCTTCTTCATAAAACGAAAATAGAACTGAATTTGAAATTATGTGTATAGTTTAGATGTATTCATTTAGACACTGGCATAGTTAGAAAATATTCACAAAATATGATTACAAGGGTATGCATTTTGACTTCAAATGACTATAATGACTACTGTGTGATTCTCTGTTACATTTGAGAATGTCGAATGTAAATTGTGGCCTGCTTTATCATTCATATTGAATCAGTGCGATCAGAAATGATCACGCACGTTGTCATAGCTGACAAGATAGAGAATGAAGCAAGCATATACATGTAACTGTTCCAAAATCTATTTCTCCATTGTCTTGCATAATTAAAATAACTTTTATTGTCTTAATTTTTCTAGTTTAAAAGAAAAGTGAATTTGCATGACTATCTCGCCTTGAATTTCTGATTGTTCTGTATTTTTGTATAATGTTTCTGTCTGTAGAATAAGGCACTAATTAAATTAACTGTCTCTTGCTTAGTGCGAGCTGTAAATTTTTTTTTTTATATATATAAATGGTACACTCACCTCTGGAAATTTGTAGTTGAAAGAAGACCCACAGTTGTTAGAAATTCTCTCTAGGATTAAGTCTTCAGAAAGCCCAGGGATGAGCAGATGTAGCACTGAGATGTTGGAAGAGGCCTATCTGGCCTAGTGGTCCCCAGCCCTGGCTGCACAGAGAGTACTCCTAGGGAGATTTTACAGCACAGTCATGCTTGGGTTCTATACTCAGGGAATAACTCAGCACTTAATGAACTATTTCAGTCGAAATATGTTCAATGTTTCAATTTTGGTTGTTATTTTTCTGCTTATGCTGTGATCCCATCATATCTTATAAGTTGAGTCAGACTGGATCACACATGAGTTTCTAGTGATCACAAAAAGTGGACTTGAGACCCAGGACACATAGCTGTGATGCTGTGCTTAACTATACTCAGAAGAAACTCACAGATGGTGTGGTGGTTAGGGGCGTTGTCTCCACATGGCCAACCATGGTTCGAATCCTGAAACTGGCTGCTTGCTTTCTCGCTCCCCACCCCCTCTGGTCAAATTAAAATAAATAAATAAATAAATAAATAAGTACATAAACGTGAAATAAAATAATTCTTTTAAAAAATAAATTAAAACTTAAAAAAAGAACAAACTCATATGCAATATTTAAGTTATTCTGCAATTACTACTTCTGTTTCTGAATCATTTATGTAGTCTGGCCTGAATTAGTATATTGTGTGTGTGTGTCAGAAGTTTGCACCTATTATCTTAAAAAAAGTAGAAAACTCAGGGACCAGCAGATGGAGTAATGGCCACGTTGCTGGACTTCCATGTAGTTGACTGTGGTTCTAGTCCTGGACCCAGTGGCTTAAACTCATGCCAGGCGCGTGTGCATATGTGCCCAAGATCCCAAGAGGAGATTGGGGGAGAAGGGATTGCTGCGTGGTCATCATTCCTGGGGAGTGATTTCTCGCTTTCTGTCTCTCTGTCTTTCTGGTGAGCGCACGCGCCCTATAGCAAAAATCTCTCCAAAAAAAAAAAAAAAAAGTAGAAAACTAAAGTTATGAACACTTTGAGTCAGTAAAAATCTCTTTATTAAAAAAAAAAAAAAGCCTGTGTACAACCTAGATTTGAACATAAATGATGTTCTTGTTTCAGTTCCTACTGCTAAATTAAGTTAAATTTGGTTAGAGGTTTTCTCCATACTTTGAGTCCCTGTAAAGAACTGCAGCCTAACTTTGTAAGTGAACAACCAAAAGCTTTATTTAGAAGTATACTTTGGTAACAAATAACTGAGTCTCAGCCAATCACAGGCTGCCAATTGATTACATCCATAAATAAGGCAGGGACCAGAAGATGGTATAGTGGTTACATCACTGGACTCCCACATAGTCAACAACGGTTCAAGTCCCAGACCCAGCAGCCTAAAACTCATACCAGGCACATGAGCATGCATGCCCACGATCCTGAGAGAAGAAAGGAAGAGAAGGGATTGTGGCGTGGCCATTCCCCCAAAGGGTGATTTCTCATCTTCTGTCTCTCTGTCTCTCCAGTGAGCACATGTGCCCTATAGTAAAAATCTCTCTTAGAACAAAACAAAACAAAAAATACCCAAATAAGGCAAATATTAAGGCTGTAACCAATCAAGATATTTCAATAGTTCATTTCATTTTTCTATGTATAAATACTGCCCATGTCACAGAACTGAAGGACTTCTGATTTGTGAGTAATTCTTTACCCAATTAAACTCTGTTTAATTTGTCTAAAGCTTTTCTTTGGACGCTACTGAATGTCATCTGATTTCAATGACTGTGCCCTTTGTTTTACTTTCTAGTTAGGGATAGATGGTAAAAATTGCAATGTTACTCTAGTGAGAAGTCTGCAACTTTATTTTTCATTTTAATTTTAACTTTTTAGAGAAAATTTTGCTATAGGGCACATGTGTTCACCTGAGAGACAGAGAGAGAAAGAGAGACAGAAAGCGAGAAATCACCCTGGGATGGCCATGCCAAAATCCCTTGTCCTCCACTCTCCTCTTGGGATTTTGGGCATGTATGCACACATGCCTAGTGTGAGTTTCAAACTGCTAGATCTAGGACTCAAACCACAGTTGACCCTGTGGGAGTCCCGCGACATAACCATTACACCAATTGCTGGTCCCATGAAGTCTAATTTTAAGAGCTTATGATGTTTTAATAAAATATTTTAAAATGCTGTTCCCTTGACCCTATAATGTGTATCACATACAGTTTTATTTTTTATTACTGATGTCTTTGTGCCAATATCAGTTATTGACTGCTTCTGATAAACTTTGAGGTTATTTTTCATCTTGCCCTGTTGTGATCCTCCTGCCTCAGCATCCTGAGTAGCTGGAATCATAGGGACATGCTGCCACACTCGGCTTTCAGACAAGGTTTTGCTATCTTGCCCTCACTGGCCCTGGGCTTACTATCCTCCTGCCTCAGCCTCTCAACTTGCTGGGACTATAGGCAAGCCCTACCACACCTGGCTTTTCGGGTGGGCTGGGGATTGAACCCGGATCTCCCATGTGACTTCAGCCTGTTGAGGAGCAGTGTCAGAGTATGCTACTATGACTGGCCCTCACGTACGCCATCTTAATTGACCTTTAAACAAATCTGAGATAGTGTTACCTGTTTTAGAGAAGATGAGGCCAAGGTATGAGATGCTGACATTTGCCCGAGTTCAAACAACTAAAATGGATTCTTCAACCAAGTGCTCTACTGGAGTTCATAACTGCTTCTTTCCAGGTGATGAGAAATTAGTGGTCTCTGTTCTTTCTCTGGACTAGACTTTGGCCCTGACAATTGGTATTTCCTTCTTTCGTGAGCACTTCCCAGAATGTGGTCCTTGGCCTACCTACATCAGAATCTCCTGGAGTCCATTTCAAATTATCAGTGTCTGGACTCAATTCCAGACCCAATAAATGAGTGTTTTGTAAGGACCCTGGAAACCTCATTTTAAACTATTGCTGTAGGCACTTGACTCTCATGGTTGACAGTCTTCTCTTTCCTGTCTCCAAAAACAAAAATAGAACTACCAACTAGTAGCTCTTCTTGAAGACTAACAAATAGCATCAGCAGATATGTTTTCAGTGTCCTGGAGAACTGAAAATATAAATTGTGGGTCAGATTACAATGATGCCTATTTTAGGTAGTCTAAGTTAGTGTCAACTAGAGCTTCTGCTTGTGTTCTATGATTACTAGAGACTATCAGTCACATTGAATTGTTTAATTTAACATTATTAAAATTATTTAGGAACTAGTAGGTGACGTGATGGTTAAGGCACTGGATTCTGCATGGCCAACTCCAAGGTTCAAGTCCTGGACATGGTGGTTTCGAAATCATCCTGGGCACATGTGCGTGCATGCCCATCCAGAGAGGAGAATGGAGGAGAAGGGACTGTGGTATGGCCATCCCCCTTGGGGGGCGATTTCTTACTTTCCCTTTGTCTGCCTCTCTCTAGTGAGTATACATGCCCTATGATAAAAACCTAAAATGAATAAATAAATATCAAAAACTTTTCTAGTCAAAATGGAGCGTTTTATAATTTAAATTTTTTTTTTTTTTATTGAAAAGCTTTTTCCAAAGTGTTTTGTTAGCGCTGTGGAGAGCTATAGAAAATTTGTTCAAGAAATCTTTTTTTTCATTTTAAGAGATTTTTGCCTTAGGGTATATGCTGTTGCTGGAGAGAGAGAGAAAGAGAGAGACAGAGACAGTGAGAGGGAAAGTGAGAAATTATCCTCCAGGGGAGATGGGCAGGCCGCAGTCCCTTCTCCTCCATTCTCCTACTGTAATCTTGGGCACGCATGCACACGTGCCTGGCATGATTTTGAAGCCACCGGGGCCAGGACTCGAACTATGGTCAGCCATGGTGAACTATGGTGCAGCAACCTAACTGCTACACCATCTGCTGGCTCTATTCAAAAAGGAATCTTAAATCAACAAAATTTGTTTACCCCAGATGGACAGAATTAAACATGACAACAGTTTGCCCTGCCTTGTGGTTAATGACCTCTCTCTGCAGGCCTCAGATAAGTAGACAGGAGGCGATAGAGTGTGTGAGCAGCTCCTGGTGCGTTTCCAGAGCCAAGTCCTCCATGTTCATTCTGTGCAGCTGCGTGCGTCTAAGTGTAGCAGAGGAGTATCGGCAGTTGCACTGGAAGAAGGCAAAAACCTGTAAAATGATCAACCTAGCAAACTTTTCATTTTTTTGGACAGATTTTTGATATATCCTGGGATCCATACCAGCCAAACAGAGTGGTTAGCTGTGGAGTAAAACATATAAAGGTAAAGTAGCTCTTTTAAAAAAAATTTTTTGGCACCTTTCAAGAAAATAATTTTGGGTGTTTATACAGATAAATCGGTGTTGCGAGACTGCTTGACTGTACATTTTTTCACCTTAAATTTAGCGCCCTCTTACCTGTTGGGTACTGGAGTAAGCTAACATCCGCTGATGGGCGTGCTTTCAGAAATGCAAAGTAGTAACAATGAAGTGAAGTGCTCAGGAGGCAGCTGGGAAGGATGCTTTATGTTAATTAAATACTAAACTGAAGACTTCTAGGGTTACACATTTTACAGCAGTTCTGCTTTTAGTGCTGTGAATGAAGTTCTTACATTATAATGAATATTTACACAGGCTGCTTGTCAAAGCTGTTTTGACATGTTGGTATGTTCTCTTAGAAGGATGCCACGTTGTGTTCAACATGGAACAGAGGGAGACACAGTACACCTATCTGAGCTGAAGGGTTTTAAATGCCGCTGGTTTCCTCGAAGAGACTACACAGCACGACCCTGCCTCTGGCTAGGTTCACATTTGCTTCTTTCTATTTTGCTACCCAGGTAGCAAAATGAACACAATCAGTATCTTTTACTCTGACCTAGCAAAAATTTCTCCTGAGCCTTTGGGATCTGGCCCAAGATCATCTGCCTATAGGACTGTAAATAATATGCTTTAATAAAATGCAAAA
>NW_006160142.1:6528989-6593528 GCF_000334495.1 Tupaia belangeri chinensis
AAAGAGTGTAAGGATTACCTTCTTAAACTAGAGCATCCATGAGTCTCCACATGTGCCTTCTGGCAAAAACAAAAACAAAAACAAAAACAAAAACAAAACCAATAACCTATAAAGTAAGTAGAGGAATATATAGGAAAATGTGTAACTGCTCTCAGGTCGGGGAAATGGTGAAGCACTGACTTCTTTCAGTCACAAGTAAGGAGACAGGAGCTAATAATTAGCCTCATTTCTGTTAGACTGTGGGGCTTTCTGAAAGCCTGGAACCCTAACCTGGGAGCCAGTGTTCAACCTGCGCATTCCACAAAGAGGAAACTGAGGCTTAGGGGCATATTTGACTTTGAATCCTGATTCTGCCTCCCTGTATTTAATCTTATTGAAGCTGAATTTCCTCCTCTCCAAGAAAATATATGGTGATCCCTACCTCCTGAATTTATCAAGTTACATTAAACAGTGTATGGAACCAGCAGGGGAGCGGGAATGTTCATTTCTTTCCCCATTTCCTAGGCTGGCAAAAATAGTGAGAGGTATGTTTTAAACTCAGCCTCTGGCTCCCTCTGTGGCGTTCTTTCCACTGAGAAATTCTCTCTAATGATCTGTCTTGCCAAAAAATAACATTTATTGGGTTCTAACTAGACTAGCTGCTTAATTGATAGAATTCTCCAGGTTCCTTTGTTTCTTTCCATCCTTAGTTAACGCTAATTTAATTAGTTCTAAAAGCAGTGATAAATAAAAGTCCTGGAACTTTATGTGAAAACACTGGGAGCTACTTATCCTGTTAAATTTGTTCATTGTTTTAGTAGACCTAGACATTTTTTTTCTAAAACTAGCATCTTACCTCAAGTAGGAAAATCTACAAACATAATGTCTACCCAACCATCCTTTATTAATTTAATTTAGAAATAAATCCACAACAAATTTAAGCATGCTTCAACAAATTATTTTTACTATCTATATTTTTTATATCTAATTCCAGGGTTCCTCCACTTCTTTTTCTTCTAAAACTTGCTTTAACATTGAATGAGTCATAAGCTGAGTACAAAATTTTGTATTCCAGGAAAATAATTTTATGTGAAATTTTTGTAGCTAGGGTAAAATCCTCTGGTTTTGTATATCCCTAGTGTTTGGCAGACATGCAAATTACAATGATCTGAAATGAATACTCGAAAAACAGGAACAGTTGAGCATCTTCTGCTTCATTGGTTTTAGAGCAAATGAGCCTACCAGGTTTGTGGCTGCACTGAGCCTCCTCCATCTCTAGTCACAGACAGAAGGGAGCTTGGGGGTTACCTAGGGCCAGATGAACTCCCGTGCACCTGCCAGTTCTAACAAAATTTGCATTACAACCTGTGAACAGAGATTGGAAAAGAAAAACCATGTCTCTTATTTGATGTGGATTTTAATGCTGCATTGCTACCCTAAACTGCTACTGTTTTCCAAATAGGAAATGGTTTCCAAGATATTTAATATTTCAGGTGTCTGCCATTGTCTGCAGAAAAACCTTACGCCTATCCTGGCATCACATCTACATATGTTTTTTAGGGAATCATTTAATTATTGGGAATGTTTCATGAGGAATTATACCATCTGTCAGAAAGCCTTTGTATTAATACTGTCTGAGGGTAATGGTCTCTACTTTTTGTGGCTCTCCATCTAGAAATATGTAAATAAACAGGCCAGAGGTATACGTCCCAAGTCAAAGGACAAAATAATTATTCTCCTTTTAGTCTTCATGCATGAGAAGACATAATGAGAAAGGGAAAAGTCTGCCTTCAGCACCACCTGAACAAGTGCTGTGGCATGGTTGTACAACCAGTAATCATTTATGTCTCATGGTCTGTTCAGGCTTAGAGTTAAAATTTAGATATTTTCCAAAGCTTATACATAACCAACTTTTCCTGGATCTTTTTATTCTTTTGATACTTTTTTTTTGGTAGACTTTACTGCTGTTTCATTAAAATAAATAATACCCCAAAAAAGTAATTGGCAGAATTGAAACTTTCCTCTCTCATGTGAAGAAAATATTGTATTGCTTTGAAACATTGAGTATCTGTCCGGCATCCTTGCTAAGGCAGCCCTGTAGAACAGCCCTCCCCCCCAACTGCCCAAGTCTCAGCCACCCAGGTGATGCAACCACCCCAGAACTGCTTCTGCCAATAGAGAACCACCATTTTTCCTCACCTGCGGGTGTAAAATGTTAGGGTTGTCATTGATTCCCCTTCTCTGCAAAATTCTGCCATGCGGATTTGTCTAAACTGCTCTCCTGAATTCTTCCCCTGCCATTCCAAATCTTTGCTTATTCCATTTAATTGAGCTTCATTCTGTGTCTTGGTATTTCCTTGCCATTGTGTAAGGTCTGTATTCAGACCTGCCATAAAATGATCTCTCATTATTTCATGTGTACCTTCTTCGTTAGATGTAAAGTTTACAAGGCAAAGATCAAGTTTTCAATATTTTCTTAGGTAGAACTTCCATTGAACCCTTCCCTCTACGGAGCCACTTACACCTACTTTCTCTTGCTTCCAAGTGGAGATGATAGCACCTGCCTTATCCTATTATCAAGGGTATTATGAGAATCAAATAACTTAACATATGGAAAAGAGCCTTTAGTAGCGCTGAGGTTATACCATTCATACACTGAAAACTATGTTAAACCAAAATATTTTATTTCTATATAAACTAGGAAGTGCCCCTGCTGCTGTCCATAAAATAGCTCAGGCTCTGTGCTCACCGTCTTCCCACGTGAAGAACTGTGCAACTAAAACTGAAAAGCCTAGTCAATTTTTTGGCTATACAGGCACATAGTTCATATTTAGAAGCTTTTCTGAGTAGCATTTTTATAATATAGCATCTTTTAGTTAGAAATTACATCCAAATGCATATATACATTAAAAATGCCTAGATGACATACCAATATGTGAACAGGAAGCTGTAGATGATTTCAGTTTCCCTTTTTATATTAACCTGTATTTCTAAACCTCTCTACAGTGAGCCTATACTAGCTTTATAATTTAACAACCAACCGAAAACGTGATTTAGCTACTTTACTGTAACTGACAGCGTTGATGTGTTTGATTAAGCAACTATTAAACAATGGCAAAGTTAGGAAATGTTGGAACTTTGGGAGTTTTAAAAATGCTGTTATGGGTTTTTCTCTTGCTTCTAGTATTTGGCTAAATGTTTCGTGATTTCTCTGCCCTCGTAACAAAACAAGTTAACTTATTTGTGTCTCATTGTGATGTAGCAATTATGTAAAATGTACTGAAACATAAAAGTAATGGGACTATTTTTGGATCTATTTTATTATTGACTTTCTAGTTTTGGACACTATGTGGAAATGCCCTGACTGCAAAAAGAGGAATATTTGGCAAAACAGGGGATCTTCAGACCATCCTTTGCCTTGCATGTGCCAAAGAAGACATCACCTACTCTGGTGCTTTAAATGGTGACATCTATGTCTGGAAAGGGCTCAATTTAGTCCGCACCATTCAAGGAGCACATAGTGTAAGTGTCATCACATGGAAATTTGGGGATGACTCATTAAATAAGTTAAGACCATACGTCTCTTTTTTCCCCCAGTTGCATTGGAATCAGAGGACTCTGCTGAACTGTTCCCAAAACATGACGATTTCCCAAATTATGTTTGTTCACCTGAAAATATATACATTTCAAAAGCATACTAACTAGATCAGTCTTCATCTTAATTATCGTTTGACTGATCAGTGTTACTAATAATAGTTTGACAGAAGGCTAGAACTCTTTCATCGTCAGCATCCTCTTAGAGACCAACAAGTTTCACACTTTAATGTGCCGATTATTCAATTCCACTAGGTCTGGAATTGAGACACTGCTACTGGGTCAGTGGCCCAAACTTTGAATGGGAAGTGTGTGGACAACTATTGTTTTTAGGTTGATAGGTAAGTAGATTTTCTTCACTCTGAATGTTGAGGTGCAGAATATCACCTCCACGGATGGAGTATCACAGGCTCTTCAAATTCCATCAGAAAACACTGATAACCTTCTCTCGGGATAGATTGCTCTGTAAGAACAAAGACAAGCTTGACTTCTTCCTCTTCGGTTCTCTGTTGACTCATGTGGACATGATTACCTTGTTATATCTGCAGATGATGAAATGGACATGTCCAGAAGAAGAGGAAGATGATGTGAAAAGGAAAGCTTGTAATGAGTAGAAGTCGGTAAAATATTATTGGAAGTTTGACAGGCTTTTAGCTTACTGCCTCCAAATTGATAACGTATTTTTCTTAATATGAATAAAAGGTGATTCATTGTCTTTTATGTTGAAGATGAGTTTTCTTGGCTTCTCTAATTATGAAACAGCTTTTGAAACAATTGAGGTCAGTATTTGTCCTCATTCATAAAAGCAGCTGTCTTAGTAACCTAATTTTTCTCTATAGTGGATCTTATGTCAACATTATATTCTTGCAGCACTTTTGAACAAATCAAATAGAATGTTTTTCTGTGGAAGAGCATCTTTAAGTTATGAAACTATTTCAAAAGTGAAAAAGACCTTCAAATGATGCTTACCAAGCTATCACAAATGCTATTTACACTTTTAATTAGACTCGGGTGATGCCTTCTTGTTGTGATGCATTTCAGGCAAATCTGTACCTTTGATAGTTTGTATTTCTAGCCTGCATATCTTAATTTTATTATCTTGGGCAACAACTTTAAACAACTCCATAGTCATCTTTGTAAGAGTAAATTGTCACATCAAATAATTTAAAATTGCCATATTTGCTTTAACTAAAGTATTTCTGATTTTTTTTTTTAAACACTGGCCATCAGTTTAGTAATGGTAAATGGATACTTGAACTAGTTTGCTTTGGTGGATATTATGATTTTTAAAATGTAGCTGAGATGAGACCAGCAGTTGGTGTAATGGCTATGTTGCTGGACTCCCACGTAGTCGACCATGGTTCGAGTCCTGGACCTGGTGGCATAAATTCACACCGGGTGCGAGTGCGTAGGTGCCCAAGGTCCTGAGAGGGGAACGGAGGGGAAGGGATTATGGCATGACTATCCCCCCTGGGAGGCGATTTCTCACTTTCTGTCTCTCTGTCTCTCTGGCGAGCACACACGCCCTATAGCAAAAACTTCTCCAAATAAAATAAATAAATAAATGTAGTTGAGATGAAGAATGTTATAAATGGTTACTTGGTGCATGGTCAGGATTTCAACAAAAAACAAGGCCTTTTTTATTTTTAATTGTATTTTGTTTGGCTTTGTTGTATCTTTTAATCAGCAAGATTCAATAATAATGACTAGAATGACCAAAGTATTGAGTATTACATATTTTAATCCATAGGCTGGAATATTTAGCATGTATGCTTGTGAAGAAGGTTTTGCCACTGGTGGGCGAGATGGGTGTATACGACTATGGGACACTGATTTCAAGCCAATAACCAAAATTGATCTCAGGGAGACAGAACAAGGATATAAAGGTAATATATTAATTAATATTTATCCATAACTCAGAGTAAGAAATATGCGAAGTTCATATTTATATCTAAGTGTTAAATATAATGTGAAGGTTTGTATTTATATTTGTTTCTCTCTGTATCCCATCTTGATCTATAAAAGATTTAAGTTTACATGGGGCCGACAGATGGCATGGTGGTTAAAGGTGCTAGACTCCCCCACATGGCTGACCATGGTTCGAAGAGAGAGAGAGAGAGAGAGAGGGAAAGCAGGAAAGCAAGCCACCATCAGGTCTGAGACTCGAACCATGGTCGGCCATGTGGGAGTGTCCAGCGCCTTAACCACCACACCACCTGCTGATCCCAATAAAATAATTTTTTAAAGATTTAAGTTTACATAAATATATTGAATACAAGATCAAAAATATAGTAAAAATAAATGGGTACCCATTTTTCTAATTAGCACAAAGGTATGCGTATGTACTAACAGTGGTCCTGGAGCAAGGAGCAAATGTGGACAACATCATGGCGCATTACTAATGTTCCCTGGAAAATAGGGTTTTTGATGATAAAATTGAGATATTCTAGACAAGTTGGCCCTTTTTTTTAAGGGGTTTTTGTTGGGACTAGCAGGTGATGTAATGGCTATATTGTTGGACACCCATATAGTTGACTGCGGTTCAAGTCCCAGACCTGGTGGCTTAAACTCACACCGGACCCACGTGCATGTATGCCCAAGATCCCAAGAGGAGAATGGAGGAGAAAGGATTGCAACGTGACCATCCCCCCAGGGGGTGATTTCTCACTTTCTGTCTCTCTCTGTCTTTGTGGCAAGCACACGCTCCCTATAGCAAACCTCCCCCCCTCAAAAAAAAAAGAGGTTTTTGTTTCAGGGTGTGTGCGATTGCCTTAGAGAGACAGGGACAGTGAGAGGGAAAGTGACAAATCGCCCCCCAAGGGGAGAATGGCCACTCCGCAATCCCTTCTTCTCCATTCTCCCCCTGGGATCTTGGGCATGCATGCACATGTGCCTGACATGAGTTTCAAGCTACTGAGTCTGAGACTTGAACCAGGATGGGCCATGTGCCAATGTGGGAGTCTAGCAACGTAACTGCTATGCCATCTGCTGGCCCAAGTTAGCCTCTTAGATGTGTGTATACCTAGCCTCTGAAAACAAATAAATAAATGAATAATAAATGAAGATAAATGAGAAAGATTATTTTTAAAAATAACTTTAAAGTAACTGCTACCATAATAGTAGGGGATAAGAACAGTCAGTAGACCTGCGTTTCTACCCAAGTTTTACCTACAATAGATTTGAGATCTTAGTCAATCTTGTATTTCCTGATCTATAAAATGGTCTGATACTTGCACTAACCTCACAGAGTTGTATGAAGATTAAATAGACTTGCCAAGCGCTTAGAATGAGCCAGAGCACATAGTTAGCACTCAATGAATGTTTTATTATGGCATATAAGTTTGTGTATCAGAATACAGAGCAGTTTATGTACAGCTTTTTAAAGTTTCATGATAGGCCTATTATCTTTTTTTACGTATAGAGAATTTGAGACTCAGAGAGATAAAGTGAGAAATGTAAATAGGAAAGACAAGACACAGTCACAGATGTTAATGTACACTGAGCTGGGGTTGGGGTGGGGGGTTCTGTTCACTTGCCACTGGCCCTGGCTCCAGACCTATGTGGCCAGCACTGAGGGAGTAGTGCTCAGTACCATGAGCCATGGCATCCACAAGATAAAAACTTATCTTTTGTTCAAATGAATGCTAAGATGTAAGAAATTTCTGAAGTGTCTTCTGGAGAGGACTTTATGACATGAGGCCCAGTGTCCTCAAAGACCTGAAGCGAGCTTGACTTGGTCTGTCTTCTGTTGCTTTAACTGAATACCACAGATTCACCAGAAACAGAGAAAGAGGAAGAAAGCACCCCCAATGGGACACGGTAACATTGTAGTCCTTTCTTTTTTTCTCCATCCTCTTGGGATTTTGGCCATTTATGCACAAGTGCCCAGTGTGTTTAAGCCACCAGGACTGAAACTTGAACCACACAGTTGTCTATGTGGGATCCGACTGCCTTAACCACTGGACTATGGGCTGGTCTAAGAATAGAGGCTTTTTAAGCTCATGGTTATGGAGGCTGTTAAGTCCAGTATCAAGATGGCAGCAACTGATGAGGGCCTTCCTGCTTTGTCATGACATGGCAGAAGACGTCACATGGTGAGACAGAGCAAGTGTGTGTCAATTCAGGTCTCATAAAGCCATCAGTCCTATCATGGTAGCCCTACTCTGATGACCTCAGGCAATCCTAATTACCTCCTAAAAGCCTCACCTTCAGATGCCATCCAGAAAGTGTATCACATAGTTAAAGTACAGATTTTAAAGCATGGGGAGCAGAGCAGAAGCATTATTAATTTACCCTATTAACTTTTCTACCTAATACTGTGTCCTTGGTCCTGGCTCTCAAAGAGTCAAAAGAGGACAGTCAGGAACATCATCCTCCATCTTATGTCAGTCTTGACAGATTCCTACACTCCTCATTGACAAGATTAAAGCAGTTGGGCCGTGGCACAGTGCACAGCTGAACCTGAAACAAGACGCACCTCATAGGTGTGCCCGGTGGCATCTGGGCTTGAAGTTTATCAGGAGAGGGACTGGTATGCATGTTGGACATATGAGTAATGGGATAGTAGCCTGTATGTCAGGAGAAGACCAACTATGCCTTTAAAGGATAGTATAGACCATTTGATATTCCAGTCATGAGGAAGGTCTGGGCAAGGAAGGAGTTCCTAGTGAGTGGGGAGGGTGAGTGCCCTGTAGAGAGCCCCATAGATCACTGATTACCTAGCACCTCTTCATGTTTGCAGTCACTGCTCACTACCAACACTTACTTGCTTAATATTTTACTTTAAGCTGATGTTAACACACTTATTTTTTAAAAATTCTTTTCATGCTAAGTAATACCTGTGAAAGCTTGAGTTTAATATGCCTTTTTTTCTGTGAAATCTTGAGTTTAATATGCTCTATTGAAAAAAAATGTATCTGCATAATCCTGAAACCCTCCCTGCCTCAGTGGTACCTGTGCCAGCCCCGTTTTGACAAGTCTTCTATGTCCTATCCAACTTCAGAGGAGATGGCGTTTCTTTCAGCCCTCAGTGGAAAAATAGTATGGAGTATAATAAATAGTGTAATAAATGTTAGAGTCAGAGGATGAAAGACTCCTTTCTGGTTGAAGTATGGGTAACACCAAAATCTGGCTGCTCATCACCCTGAAATCAGGGAGTTTTCAGACTTGTACAGAAAAGACCACTCAGGGGAACCTGCTCTGAATTGTCTTCAGAGATGCTCTTTTGCCCTCTGCTAGGCCTTGGCCTTGTGTTGCACTGAAGCAGGGAAGAGGCTGATAAGTTCCGAGGCCACTTTGCACAGCTCAGAATGGGGAGAGAGTCTCAGTATAGGCCCTCTGTGATGCTCTCTGAATACAGCCATCTGGGCCACTCTGTGATGGAGCAGGCCTTCTGGGACACAATAAAGACATTCCCCAAGGCTAAAGTGAGGGTAGGACCCTGCACAAATACAGGAATGAAAATATGTAGGATTTGAGGAGGATATTAATGTAAATTGTTTCCTATCCCAGCCTCCCTTCAACCAGGCATTTCCAGACCCTTGGTCCTTTGAGCATTTGCAGAGAGCAAGGGGTTAAAGAATGGGGAGAGGGGGAAAAGAAGATAGGAAAAGGACAGAATAGAAGGCAGAAGGTAGAGGGTACAGAGATGTTAGGGTGGATTTTGTCCTAGCCTATTCTACCCTTGAGAGAAGTCTCGGCCTTCTGCTTCACCTACTCTTTGCCAAGAAAATGAAAATGGATTCACATATAGAAGCACGTTATTGCAAGGTGGCATCAGAACTTCCTTGTTCTCAGTTTGAACAGGTAGCTGAATGGATGGATGGATTTATTTTTATAAGAACTTATTGATATAAGTGAGCTTTCTTCCTTATTTGCCACTCATGTAACAACCTTGACTTCATTTCTGTGAAAAGTATTCATTTCTCATTTTACTCAACCAACCAAACAGCCAGAGAATTCTTCATGGCCATGTCCTAATTCCCATTACATATATGGTCCTCATAATTTTTTGTGTTCTTTAAAAGTAGCAGTTAAAATTAAGAAACAGATACTTATTGGCATTTGAGAACTCACATCTGTTTATGAAAATCACACTCAGTATATCTTTGGCTTTTGTTGTACCTCCTGTAGACTTCTAGAAGATTACATGAAACCTTTCAGCTTCCAAGGTTTATGAAAATCTTTGTAAGACTGGGATACATTTTCCACTTCTAGCAACTACTATTAGACATCAAGAGAACAGTTTTCAGATAAACAAGGATGAATTCTAAGCTCAGAAAATATTTTATGACTTTATTATGGAGAGGCACTGTTAATCTGTCTCTTACATCTTTGTAAGCCAGGGTGAGCTGACTGAGACATCTGAATTTCAGTGAAAACAATTAACCCTACTTTAGATTGAGTGGACTTGGTCATGTTTACATCACTAAGAATCGGTCAGGCCAGCACTGGTTCTCAGGGCTTTCTCCCAACGTCTCCAAAGCTTAGTCATAGAAATGTCCTTCACACAACGAGGAGGACTATTCCTCAGTCAAGAGAATTGTAGTGTTTCATTTACACCAGTGATTTGCACATCTTTTGTGAGTTGCCAGTTTTCTATGCATTACTAGTTTTCTCTAGCAATAACCCCCCACAGTGATATAAGTCAATAACCTGGTTCACCCAGTGCCATGACCCACACAGCTGAATGCAGCCATGGATTAGAGACTAAATATAAAAATAAACACACAAAGACACACAAGTAGAGAAAAGCAGGGATCTGGTGGTTCCAACTCCTCTGATGGAGGCAGCTGCTGCCTGAGCTATTTCCGAGTTTATTCTTTTAAAGGGCAGAAAAGGGGGGAAGTGCAAGTGGAATACAAAGCCAGTTGTTTTCGAATGTTAATCCACTGAAGATGTGAAGACTTCTGGCCCCATGTTGTTCTCTATAAGTTCTCTCTTACCTTCTCAGGCTTTTTCTGATTAACATACATGGCCTCCTTTAACTGATACTCCTTTGCAGTTTCCACAGAGATACAACTCGCACGTTCATATGTCAATGGCGTTCGTTTAGCCTTGCAAACAACAGCCCATAGAACCACGTTTCTGCATGTATTTAAAGGTCACCATTGTGTTTGCTCAGATTCAGGCTGCTCTCTACAACCTGGGATCCTTTATCTGCCCTTCCAAAGGCCAAAAAGTTCAGAATACTAAAAGATTTTTTTATAAATGTTACCAAACTCAAATCAGGTTTGCTTGCCCACGTGCTATAAAACCAAACCATAAGCACATGGTGTGATGGAGCAAAGTCCAGCTTTATTGCAAAGCAAAAACAAGGAGAGCGGGCAGCTCATGCTGACAAGACCCGGTCTCCCCGAGATGTTCCCCACTCGCCAGAAACGCAGAAAGAGACAGAGAGATAGAAAGCGAGAAATCACCCCCCAAGGGGGTATGGCCACTCCGCAATCCCTTCTCCTCCATTCTCCTCTCGGGATCTTGGGCACGCATGCACAGGCGCCCGGCGTGAGTTTAAGCCACCAGGTCTGGGACTCGAACTGCGGTCGACTATATGGGAGTGACATAGCCTTTACGCTAACTGTTGGTCCCCCCACTTGTGTTTTTAAGGGCAAAAATTAGGGGCAGAGGTCCCAGGCACAGGATCAGTTCAATGATTGGTTCAAGAGGGTGTGATCATCTTATGGGCATTCTTGATTGGTGAGGCCTTAGATAATCAAATTTCTCTTCAGGTGTCTGAGCCATTCAACCTGGAATCTTTGCGCTCACATCCAGCAGTTCCAGTCTATAAAACATCTTACTTATTGAAATAAAAACCTTATCCTTCCTTTAAATGAGAGTTTTAGAGGTCAGATGGCCCTCCTTCATGGTCCATGTTGGTCATTATCATAACCAAAAAGACTTACTTCTTAATCTGGGCCATTATAATGTAAATGAACTGCAAGTGGAATACAAAGCCAGTTGTTTTCGAATGTTAATCCACTGAAGATGTGAAGACTTCTGGCCCCATGTTGTTCTCTATAAGTTCTCTCTTACCTTCTCAGGCTTTTTCTGATTAACATACATGGCCTCCTTTAACTGATACTCCTTTGCAGTTTCCACAGAGATACAACTCGCACGTTCATATGTCAATGGCGTTCGTTTAGCCTTGCAAACAACAGCCCATAGAACCACGTTTCTGCATGTATTTAAAGGTCACCATTGTGTTTGCTCAGATTCAGGCTGCTCTCTACAACCTGGGATCCTTTATCTGCCCTTCCAAAGGCCAAAAAGTTCAGAATACTAAAAGATTTTTTTATAAATGTTACCAAACTCAAATCAGGTTTGCTTGCCCACGTGCTATAAAACCAAACCATAAGCACATGGTGTGATGGAGCAAAGTCCAGCTTTATTGCAAAGCAAAAACAAGGAGAGCGGGCAGCTCATGCTGACAAGACCCGGTCTCCCCGAGATGTTCCCCACTCGCCAGAAACGCAGAAAGAGACAGAGAGATAGAAAGCGAGAAATCACCCCCCAAGGGGGTATGGCCACTCCGCAATCCCTTCTCCTCCATTCTCCTCTCGGGATCTTGGGCACGCATGCACAGGCGCCCGGAGTGAGTTTAAGCCACCAGGTCTGGGACTCGAACTGCGGTCGACTATATGGGAGTGACATAGCCTTTACGCTAACTGTTGGTCCCCCCACTTGTGTTTTTAAGGGCAAAAATTAGGGGCAGAGGTCCCAGGCACAGGATCAGTTCAATGATTGGTTCAAGAGGGTGTGATCATCTTATGGGCATTCTTGATTGGTGAGGCCTTAGATAATCAAATTTCTCTTCAGGTGTCTGAGCCATTCAACCTGGAATCTTTGCGCTCACATCCAGCAGTTCCAGTCTATAAAACATCTTACTTATTGAAATAAAAACCTTATCCTTCCTTTAAATGAGAGTTTTAGAGGTCAGATGGCCCTCCTTCATGGTCCATGTTGGTCATTATCATAACCAAAAAGACTTACTTCTTAATCTGGGCCATTATAATGTAAATGAACCTCATATTTCAAGAACCTTAGAAAATACATTAGGGGGTCCTTGCTCGATTTCATAACTAGTTTGGTGGCAAAACCTGACCTTATGAGGCTAGTTAGTATTTTCAGATGTGTGAATACTCATACATTTTACTATAGAAATATTTTATTTTAAGGTGCTATTCCCAATCCTATTTGATGTATTATGAATTCAAGATTTAAATTTTTCTCATTTCCAAAATGTACCTGGCACCAGAGGAGTTCAGATATATAGAATGAAGGACCTTCAATACATGTTTAAATGAATATCAAACTGTGGAATTTTCAAGCTGGGAGAGAGGTTGAATGTCAGTGAGCGGAGCTCTCTCATCTTCTGGATGAGTAGACTGGGACTCAGGGTCATTAGCTTCAAGCTAACTGTAGGCTTAGGACTCTAATGCATAAGTCACATCACACTTAACAGTGCATTTTACATCTCTGTATTTTTAAAACAAATCTGTGATCTGGGTAAAATAATGAAGCTTAAATAATTTAAAGTGGTGACAAGAAAAGCCAAAAATAGTTCTTAAAGCAAGTCAACTAAAATGAATGATTACTATAGTGATAAAATACTTTGAGTTAATGGTTATAAATGATCATGTCCAAAGGAATACAGTAATTATTCACACAGTTTAAGATGTATTATTCATTTGTTTATGCATTTAATAAACATTTATTAAGTATCTAAGTACCAGATACGTGCCTTGGAACTGGCAAAGCAGTTCTAAAAAGCATGCTTTAGTTGTGACTACATTTTATTGGGAGAAGGGGGTGCTGTGTGTTTGTTTTAACTACCAGCATATATTCATTGAATTGTTGCTGTGTCTGAAAGACCAGAAACGCCAAACCCAGAGATATCCTGCATCAGGTCAGTTATTGAGCAAGAGTTGGAGGCCAAAGTCCCCAGGACACTAGGTGACCCTTCTTAGACCTGTCTCTATCCCCCCCATACTCCTGCCTGGTCCGGTTCACCACAATCTTTAACGTAGATCACTGAGGTTGCTTTTGAACTTGATATCCCTGCATCAACCTTGTTCTCTGTGTAGCTGCTGGACAGTTGCCTGAAGTTTATGCGAGCCAGATCACTTTATTCCTTTCCTAAAACCCTGCAGTGATTCCCCATTTTTTCCCAAAGGGTAGAGTCCTTAAGATGGCCCACGCACCCCATCCTTCCTCTACCCTGTCCGGCTGCTCCTAAGCAGACCAGACTGGCCCCACTCCCGCCCCATCTGCACTCACAGGCCACTCCCTCTGCCTGCAGTGCATGCTCCAGGAATCTGCACAACTGCTTATAACTGCTTGTTTCCTCTTCTTCGAGCCTTGCTTCAAACAAAGCCTGCCCTAATGACCTTGATTAAATCTGCAACCTACCCTGCCTCTCTTCCCAGGCACTCTCACTCCCTCCTCCCAGATTACTTTGCATCTAGTATCATGCAGTTATAACATAGCCATGTACTATGTCCATGGCTACTGTCTGTAGATTTCAGCCGTGAGCAGTTTTGTTCTCTAGAAGACATTTAGCATTATCCAGGGACATGTCTGTTTGTCACTACTGCAGGGGTGCTGCTGGCATTTGTTGGCAGAAGCCAGGGATGCTGCTAACACATTACAGTGTACAGGTTGGCCACTGCGATGAAGAATTATCTGGCCTGAATGCTGATAGTGTCGGTTCAGACCCTGGTATAGGGCATTCAAAAGAGCAACTCTCAGATCTGAGAACATCCTCATTTACACGAGACTCAAAACAAGCAATCCTATTTTTCTCCTTGTCCCTAAGTGGCTTCATTACTCACCTCTCTGCTCCCCAGTGCCCCTATCAGTGCTTCACTGTGTGCCCACCGTGCCCTCCTGTCTCCCAATCTTCTGCTGAAGAGGTGAAGGCTGCTGCAGAGGCACGTGGAGCCAGGACTGTGCGGCATGTAGCCAGGAGACACGGCAGCGTGTTTGCTCAGGCTCCGGAGCATGTGACTTGTGCAGACAAGCAGGGAGCCAGCTGTCTGATTCTTTCTGGGAGTATTTCCCTGCAAACATTTCCCAAGCTGGCTTTATCTGAAGTCAGCCTGGGTATCCCTTCCCTGGGTGGAATGGCATGGGTTTGCATCTACTGAGGTCCCATTAGGCCTTGTGGATCCTTCAGAGTGACTATGGCTACAGGGCTTTGGGTCCTGTGGAGTGGGGTTTGAAATAACCAGGGACTTTGTGAAGAGTGACTGTCCCAGAGTTTTGCAGGAATTCCTCAGGTAGAGCGCCTTTGTAATCAGGAGCAGCAGCTGTAGGCAATACTTGCAGATTTGTGGGCCTCAGCAGGCCCCAGGACTGGCCCATAGCGACTCCCAGATGGAATGCCTGCTCTGTGGAGGCCTTGGGGCCAATTACTCTACACCCAGGATCCCATTTAATCCTCAGACAACTCGAGGGGCCTGAGATCTGGGCAGTTGTACAGGGCACCCGTGCTCAGAAGGGCTCTGCATTTGGTTAAGTGCTTTGCTGTTCCTCCACAAGCCTTGGAATCCTACATTAGTTTTCAACAATGGGCCCCGGGTTTTCAATGTTCCATTACCATAAGGGCCCTGAAGATTCAGTCCTGTCCCCTAGTCAGCTGTGCCAGGGAGTCCCTGGTGAGGTGAGCATCTTCCTCCCTGCTTCCTTCAGGTCTCAAGCTCTGCCTTCAGCATTACCTTTAGGGCACTAAAAACCCTGGCAAGGTCAGAGTGCCTAAGCTCCCGAGCCCCTAGGCACCTCAGCCACCCCCTCCTAAGGACAGAGAAGAGGTGGGTTCAGAGGTCCCTGCCGTCTTTTCCAGAGCCTCCCCCAACATGCCTTCTACCTTGAGTGCAATCTCTCCACCTTCCTTCTTCCTTTCATTCTACTCCCTCTTGCTCCTTCCACCCAGGGCTCTCCTCAGTGCTGCACCCTTAGTAAGGTTAGGCTTAGGAAGGACAGCCATCACTTGCCTTGCTGCTGTGTCCTGGGTGCACATTCAGGGATAATAAATGCCTTGTGGGGAAAAGTCTAACACCTGAGTCACCTTCTTATTTCTGTTTGTGACTTTCTATACAATACTTTCCTCATTTATTCTGCAGGTACTTACATCTCGGACCTACCACTGTCCATGGGGTTAATGATAATGCCTCTTCCTAAGTTGTCACGGGCACAGGGCTCAGTCGTGTCCATGAGGGTCTGTCTTGCATACTTGCAGAGCTTGCTTGTTGGACCTAGAAACGACCTCTCATAGTTGCACTGCCTTTCTGCCTTTTGCTCATCATGCCTTGGGCTTTTTTTTTTGAAGAGGTTTTTGCTATAGGGTGCATGCGCTTGCCAGAAAGACAGAGAGACAGAATGCGAGAAATCACCCCCCAGGGGGGATGGCCACACCGCAATCCCCTCTCCTCCATTCTCCTCTCAGGATCTTGGGCACGCACGCACACACACCCGGTGTGAGTTTAAGCCACTGGGTCCAGTACTCGAATCGTGGTCGACTACATGGGAGTCCAGTAACATAGCCATTATGCTAACTGCTGGTTCCGGCCTTGGGCTTTTTAACCCAGTGGAGTGAAGTCTGCCAGGCTGAAGAACCACTGAATTAGAATCACCTGGTTGTGCTGATGCGGGGATGCGGAGCACAGGAGGGATGCTCAGGCCCACCACCCACAGCAGGACAGGGATTCTTATCCACAGCTCACAAAGAATTAGAGACATAGATGTAAGTAGGCAAGCAGAGTTTATTAAGGGAGGGAAGGAAGAACAGCGCTCCCAAGCAGAGTGGGTCCTGAATGGGTTGCCGAAGAACTGAGGTAAGGGGTTTTTGTCTTGGTCAAAGGGATTTTCCGGGCTTGTTTTCAGGAGCAGCTTGTGCATGCTTTTCCCTCATGGTGGGGGTCATATGCAAGATGGATCTGGTTATTTTCCTGATTTTAGAGTGGGTATGAAGTTCAGAAGACTCTGTCTAAAAGTGTTGGTCCATAAGACCATTTCCTTCTTCTTGGAATGTGGTCGGACCTGAAAGAAACTTTAATTACTATATACACTTGCTTTTGGTCGTGCTGCCTGGGTTAATGGCTGAGTTACTGCTGTAAGCCGTTTCGTGTGAGCAAGGAACCCGGGTGAGCTGCTGTGGAGCTGCTGTGTCTCTCAAAACTTAAAGAGAAGCTCTCGAATGAGTAGCCCTTCATGTGGCAAAAACCTTGAACTTTTTAAGGCTTTGGCAAGGAAGTATTGCTTAATGGTCACAGATTTTTATTAGTTAGGCTTATGGTATGGGTGCAGTTTTGGTTCCCTGGTGGCAGTAATTTTCTCTAGTACCATTCTGTGTATATTTTGGGCTTATCTCATAGTTTCCATTGGGCCCAGGTAGGTTTTTCAGGAGACTTAGATTCCGGAGGTAAGAAGTTACCCGGCCTTGGACTTTGACTCTAATTGTTCTTCTGTGGGTCCTGTGGGGAGATCTGTGATGGTTTGGCCTGAAAGGGCAAGGCTTAGAGAAGAAGGGGAATGGAGGTTTTCCAAGAATGGGACTCAGCTGGCTGGCTCTAAGTAACCCCCTTTCAGTCAGCATCCCATTATGGCTCAGTCTCTGCCTCAGTACAAGGCACTCGGCATATTCCACAACTGGCTGAGCACACAACACCTGGGGAAGAGCTTGGTGGGCAGTGGTTCTCAGCGCTGGGGGGCTAAAAATGAGGATGCCTTGTCCCCCTCTAGGTCAGCCAAGGGGAATTAGTGGGTGAAGTCCAGCCATTTGTATTTTTTCTTTAAGAGAGATTTCTGCTATAGGACTCATGCACTCGAGAGACAGAAAGCGAGAAATCACCCCCATCCCCACCTCCCCAGGGAGGATGGCCATGCTGCAATCCCTTCTCCTCCATTCTCCTCTCAGGATCCTGGGTACACACACACACACACACACACACACACACACACACGCCCAGTGTGAGTTTTAAGCCCCCAAGTCCACTACTTGGACCGCGATCGACTACGTGGCAGTCCAGCGACGTAACCATTGTGCCATCTGCTGGTCCTGCCATCTGCATTTTTTTTTATTTTATTTTTTTATTATCATCATCATAATCTTCTTTATATTACATTGGATTACATATAACTTTACAGTGTATTACATTGTTTTTTCAAAAGGGAATGCCATGCATGTCCGTCAGTACAGAGACATTAATCTCCCCATCTGCATTTTTAAAACACTTTCCATGAAGGTTCTAATGCACAGAGGGCTGGGAAAAGTTGATCTTGTCCTCTTACCATCTTTCAGACCTCTGAGTACCAGATTTAAGGACCCTGCTAAGTTTAAGCCCTCCCAGCCGCCATTTTTTTCCTCTCTAGTCAAATAACTTAGGTGGCAAGGGGAGCCATTTCATTCTCCCAATAGTTTATGTCTTTGTGTGCTGGACCATACCTTTCCTTCTGAGAGTCTTCATACTGGTGCATTAAGATTATAGTAGCAAACAGTAAGAAATACGCTGTAACTCAGGGAAATAACTAAGAGTCAACAAAGGCACCTGTTCAGTTTCTTCATGGCTCCCAACTTCTTCCTGGATCAGGACACTGCCTCTTCACAGTGTAGAATTTGACCACACCTACAGCAGGTTGTTCCACGTGGAAATAAGAACTTAATAAAAAGACTCCAACAGGGCCAGTAGGCAGTGTGGTGGACTCCCACATGGCCAACTCTGTTTCAAACTCCAGACTTAAAATATCACACCAGGCATACGTGCATGCATGCTCATAATTCCAAGAGGAGCATAGAGGAGAAAGGATTATAGTGTGGCCACCTTCCCATGCGGTGATTTCTCCCTTTCCCTCTCTCTGGCGAGTGCACATGCCCTATAGAAAAAAACCTTAAAAAAGAAAATGACAAAGCCTACTGGTTAAAATAACAGTAACAACATAAATATATATATATATATATGCAATGTAAGTTTTAAAAAAATTATTTATTTAATTTAATTATTTAATTTTATTTAGTCATTCATTTACTTTAATTTTACCAGAGAGAGACATACACGCAGTGAGAGAGAGAGAGAAGGAAAGTGAGAAGGCAAGTCACCAGGTCTAGGACTTGAACCGTGGTAGGCCATGTGGGAGTGTCCAGCACCTTAGCCACCATGCCACCTGCTGATCCCCAACAACTTATTTTGATTAATTTACCAAGTGCTGGATATTGGGTCAAGTGTTATTTCCTTGGATCTCCACAGTGCTGTGAAGTGAGCGCCGATGTTACCTCCACTTTACAGATGGGGAAGCTGAAGGTTCGAGAGATTAAATAGCTAGCCATGCCACATAGCCAAAGGGGCTGTGGCTGGCAATAAATCCAGTCTTCATACCTATGTAGTCAGTGAACCAGTGGAAAGGAAGTATAATCCTTTAGTTATAAGATCTGTTTTAGTATTCGTGGACAAGGTCTTCCCACACTCAGGCTTCAGGACTGTACCAGAGAGATTAGAAGGATGCAGTTTTTTCTCTGGCCTGAACATAAAACCAGGGCAATGGGCTGGTTAAGAATTTAGTTTTTAACCTTCGAAGCTTTTTAGCTGTAATGTGTGGTTTGCTCTCCACTGCCATCTTCTGGCTGTCCATACCAAACACAGGCCAGAGCTCCACATTGCCTCAATGGAGTAGCAGAGAAGGGAGGCCATCATACCCCAGATGTGGACGCCTCGCCATTTCAGCAAAATGCCTTCAGATCATCCTGCAAGAGTATCTTTGAATTTTTTTGAGAAGAAAAGAGCATTTTTATGGCTTTAATTAGAATGTTTTCCCTGCTTTTTGTTTCACTGTCAGATTTCTAACCATATTTCAAATAAAAGCTTATGTTTTTCTGACTCACATAATAGAAAATAAAGCAAAGACTGCTTAGTGACACTGCTGCCTTGGCCAGCCTGGCCGGACATGGCGATTATGTTCTTGTTCTCTATGCTTGTGTCAGCAGTCAGAGCCCAGCGTGGATGGAAGGGAGAAGGGAACTGTGCGAGGCTCGTCAGTGACCCGCCGCTCACCAGGTCCCTCCGGCATGTGCCCACAGAACATGCAGCTCTCCCCACCAACGCTACATGCAGAAGAACAATTAAGTTTAGAAATGATGACAGCAGGATGTCATTAGGAAACTTGAATACAGTTCTCTACCCTCTGATTTGTCTTCAGGAAGTAATTTCTACTTAAGGGGATTATCTTGGGAATGAGAGGGACCCAGTGTCCTATCCATTGCCTGGTAAATAAACCCCTGGGGTTGACTTGTCTGATGTGACAAAAGACAGTTTATCTGTCTGAAGGACAGAGCATTTATGCAGAGCCTGAGCTGATCTCCGAGAAAATGTTCACAGCTCATTACGTTGATGTTGTAAACAGCGGAATGAAGCGGCACATTCTCTCACGCATCTCCCCCTCCTTCCTGTCTCCCTTTTCTCCTCCCTATATCCAGGCGGAAATAATCTCGATCAGCCTAACCTTACTGCCTTTACCAAATGTAAAGTTTCTCCTTTACATGGGTTAGAAAGTGGAGTCCTTTTCTTCAGATGAAATTTTCTGTAAAACACAGATTGTAAGGGCTGAGGGAAAAGGAGGGATGGACCATCAAACTCCTCCTCTTGGTCTCCCCTTTCCTGGCCCTCTCCTTGCTGGCCCCTGAAACCCTTCTGAAGCACCTGAGGATGCCTGGACACGACCAAAAGCACTGGGTGCAGCGTAGCTTGACTGTCCATTACTCTAGGCTGAATTGGAAGGTTGTCTTTCCCCCTCAGTCTCTTAAAAAAAAAAAAAAAAAAAAAAAAAAGACAAAGCAAGTTGCTTTGTTTCGTTTATGTTAACAGTAGTAAATTCCAGGTAGTAAGTTGTTTGTTATAATAGGAGCAGGCTTCAAAAAGTTTATTGAGAAATGGAAAAAAACCCACAAATTTATTTTGACATAACAAATGTAATCTATACATAATTTTTTTAAAATTTTCCATACAGTTTTTGAGGATCCCTTGTGTTCTTCATACTTTTCTAAATTTGTTCCCCCAAAACAAGGTTGAAAGGGGGGGGTAGAGAGAATAAATATTTTCCCACTGGACCAAATAGAACAGCAGGTCCTTGGGAGAAGTTTCCATTTTCAAGCCATTTAGCCTTTGGCCAGACACACTGTAGGAGGCTCTGGGAGGACGGGTGTGTTCCTGCTATGGTGAAGCTGGATTTCAGGTGGTTTGGAAACGAGCAGTGTTTTTTAGACAATCAGTGGAGTTGTAAGGGGACTGTGATTTTAATACCCAATAACAGTTAAAATATGTAGCATATCACTGAGCTATATAACATGTATATGTACGTACATCTAAAATATGTGCCGACGTGCAGATAGGTCATTTTAGTTGGTGTTTGGTGTGTAGATATCTGCTTACAAATGTCTGGGCCCCTTCCTTAGAATGTAAATTCCATTGGGGCAAGAGGCTGTTTTGTTCCCTGTTTGAGCCTCAGTATCTTGCACATAATGGGTGCTCAATAGTTTTTTTTTTTTAGTAATTGAATTAATATATCCTTTTTTCTTTGTATATTCTTGTTGAAAGCAGGGACGGTATCTTTTATTCCTTCATATCTCCCAGGACTCAAGAAATGTTTGTGGTTTTAATGTTTTATTTTATTCGTTTAGCGGTTCTTATTGAACCCCCACTATATGCCAGGCACTGTGCTAGGAACTGAAGATACCACAGTAAATAAAACTGATAAAATTCTCATCCTCACAGACCTACCATTCTAGTGAGAGGAACTCAATAGTCTCTCTCTCTCTCTCTCTCTCTTTCTCTCTCTCTTTCTCTCTCTCTCCATATATATATGAACAAGTACATTATTTGATGTTTTCTTGTTGAGTTAACTGTCATCATTTCCCAATAACTCACAAGGGTAAAATCCCTCATCCTTTTATGGATGATGCAAAGCCTCCTGGGAGATAGCTCTCTTCTGTCAACCTTGTCCAGGAGCCAAGAAAAATACAAGGGGGGAAATGGGGATATATTGATTCATGAGCAGTAACTAAACACTTGGAAAGGGTAGGAAAGAGGACAAGAAAGGGACAGCATCAAAAGGATCATTGCTAAAGGGCAGAGAGACCTGTCCTCACTGAACTGGTGCCCTGTCAGCTGCCCACGGGGTCCCACTGCCAAGGTAATCCCTGCTCACTGCACACAGTGGGGCTCGCACTGGCTGTGTGCCTTCTCTTTTCACCTGAAGACATGAACAATGCATTCACAGCAAGGAGAGTTATCACACGTAAAAATAGCCTCTTGCCTTAAAAATAGCCTTTCTTAAAGAAATGCAGTATCTCATTTGGGTCTTTGAAGACCACTGTGAAGTGATTAAGATGAAGTTTATAGTGAGACTGTCCATATACCCAAATGATCCCTTCTCTTTGTTGTCCCAATATCCTGTCTGGCTTAGCATTTGTTTTGAAAAATCTTAGGATTTTGATTTTTTCAAATACTTTATTTTTTAGAGCAGTTTTAGGTTCAGTGCGAACCTGAGCAGCATGTACTGAGAGTTCCTTTACAACCCCACCCCCACACATGCACAGTCACCCCAGTTTCAGTATCCCCCCAACAGAGTGGTAGATTTATTAGGACAGATGAACCTACACTGATGCATCACCATCACGCCAAGTCCACAGTTCATGTTAGGATCCACTCGTGGCATCGTGCGTTCAGTAGGTTTTGACAGACGTATAACGACACGTGTCCGCCGGTGCAGGGGCCTCCAGCATCATCGCTTTGCTCAGACATCCTCTGTGCTCTGCCTACTTCTTCCTCTGTCCTGGAATTTTCCTCTTGCAATGAAGTGTTCTTAGAATTGTGTATTTAAAAGTATTTTTGATAGGACTATTTATTAGCTCTTTAAGCATGGTAAAAATGCTTCCTTGCTCAATAATATTTCAAAAAATTATGTAAAAATGATTATTTTTAGAGGCTCGTTTTACTTTCAGAGGGGCTCCAGTTTGGAAGACACATTATGCGGTCTCTATAACTATAATCTGTATTTCAAGAGGGAAAAAATATTGGGCCCCAGAGAGGAAGGGACTCTCCCTCATGTGTCAGGTATGGTGTTCCTGGAACCTCCACTACTCTCCACACCAAACATATAACATCTGCTGGAGAGGAAGCTCAAATTTCAAAGCTTAGCACATCTTTACCTTGTTATAGAGTAGTTAACCAAAGCAGAATTGCTCCTGCATTTCTAACTTAGACATGAGAAAGTTCACTGCATAAGTAAATAAATAATGAACCTGGTAAAGAACTGAGTGGACCACAAGGGGCCAAGAGATCAAGATTCAGGCAGATAAGCAAGACCTGCAGAAATGAGATGAAATACTACAGGCATAGAAGGTTCGACTTAAAAAGGAGTGCTATGCTTTTAGAGCAGGTTCCAAAAATTAAAACAGCAGTGAAGAATAGCATCTTCGCTGACAAGTGTTTGATGGTATTTTAGAACAGAAATTAGAGTTTTATTTGCATATTTCTGGGACATAGTGTATCTGTTTATCCGGTAGAATGAATCTAGGTTCTGATCAAATGCATGCTAAACTTGCCTGATCTGGTAATTAACTGCTCTGTAGTATCACCCACGTATAATTCTAGTACAATGTCAGCATCCTAAAGATTGAAGTGATTATTCACTTTTTCATAAAAATCAGAAGGAAGTTACTTTTAAGAGGGTTAGATTGTTATAAACACCAATTTCTTCTCTTACATTCATTTTAAGATGTAGAATTTAAAATACATTCTGCTGTAAAAAACACATTATTATCATGAGTCAGACAAGAAAGATCGCAAGGGTTGGGGAAATGCCCAACACATGTTAAGGAAATGGTAAAGAACAGAATGGTGTGTAGAACTCATTCTTCACCTCTAGAGATATTTAAGATGTGTCGGCATTTGATGCTATACTGGTGAAAGGGTATTTATTTTAGATGTTTTTGTTTTATTCGTGAATGGAACTAAGATATGTTTTTGCTGTATTCAAATTTATATTATTTACATTTACATTTATGCCAGGCCTCTCTATCCGGAGCGTGTGCTGGAAAGCAGACCGCCTTCTGGCAGGGACCCAGGACAGTGAGATATTTGAAGTGATTGTGCGAGAGCGAGACAAACCGATGTTGATCCTGCAGGGCCACTGTGAGGGGGAGCTCTGGGCTTTGGCCTTGCACCCCAAGAAGCCTCTGGCTGTGACAGGCAGCGACGACCGCTCCGTCAGGTGAGGCCCCAGCTGTGGTCACCACCATCACTTTGCTAACTTACTGGAGGTAGATTTTGTTCATCTAAATTTGCTTATTACTTAGGAAAAGGATGAAGTTCAGTGTAGAACTCTGGTTTCCAAATGGAATGGTAAGACATTTAGCTCAACAGGTTGGTTTCTTGGCATTTTGTTGTTGTTATTTTCTTTGGCTCCAACTTAAGTTGTGAAAATGTTCTTAGAAGTGAAAATACATAGATACTGTTTAAATTGGTTTTCAGTTCTCTTTCTAGTACAATATCTGAGCTGAACACCCCTCCCTATGATAAGGCTGTATCTCCCCTTCATACCCTTGGGCCTCTGAAGGGGCCTTCATGAATTTACAATTTAGTCAGAGATTCATTGATCATCATTAGAAATTCAGTTTTGGTTTTCGAAGTTATCTTCAACACATGAGTAAATTACTGCTTTGTAAATTCTCTGATGGATTCTAAGTATTGTCCTCAAATCACAGGAGAGTTCTGACTCTGAGAAAATAAGGAATTTCATGAGGGCCTTAAGGGTTCTTGTTATGGATCATTTGTTATTCTTCGAGAGAGCATTTCTATGTAAAATAAGCCAAATGAATCTGTTTCCAGTACTCTTGAGACTATTGAAGGAACAAACATATAATTTAAAGGTTGGAAATGAAGACCATTACATTGATTTCAGTATTTTAGTATTTATTACTGAACTCAAAATGTGATCAACAACAAATAAGCCATCAAGTAAGTGAGGAAGAGGCTGATTAATCAATTGATTGATTACTGCTTCTTGGTTTATTTAAAGTTTATTTTCAGAGAGAGAGAGACAGACAGGGACCCCTGATAACATCGTCCCACACTATAACCTTTCCTAAGCTTTCTGGCCAATAAGGACCATGGGCCTATGTGATGTATTCAGATCAACCCAGGATGTGAACACTGGGCCTTAAAGTTTATTTTCAGAGAGAGAGAGACAGACAGGGACCCCTGATAACATCGTCCCACACTATAACCTTTCCTAAGCTTTCTGGCCAATAAGGACCATGGGCCTATGTGATGTATTCAAATCAACCACTGGGCCTTCCCAAATGGCTCCAATATAGCACGGTGGCCACTTCCACCCATGCCACCTGCTTCTGTTAAAGCAGCTAAAACAGAACATGTGAACTAGACTGAAGGTCAC
Organism: Tupaia belangeri chinensis; assembly: GCF_000334495.1. NCBI lineage: Eukaryota > Metazoa > Chordata > Mammalia > Scandentia > Tupaiidae > Tupaia > Tupaia belangeri. The sequence continues at coordinate 6,554,004 of NW_006160142.1, forward strand.
TATATTTCCCCCCTCACTTTGCATGTTTATGAAAGTAATCATGCTGTAGTCATCTTAGTCAGTAATTTTAGTTTTTAGTCTTTACCAACTGTGAAAACTTTATCAATCTGACAGGCAACAAAAGCAACTACTGTTGTCTTCTCAGGTGACATAAATGTTTATTTGGTTTATACTGCTCTTTATTTTCCTTCCTTAACTCTGAGCTTCCCCAGAGCAGCCACAACAATGCTGCCAAGTTATTCAGATACCTGTGATACTCGAGTCATACCCATCCAGAAAAAAAGAATGCCAAGGAAGTCTTTGACTCCTGCATTTTAAGAACTGTGTAAACCGTGTAAGAATTGTAAACATCCCTCAGGAGCATTGCCTGCCAGGATCTGCGTTATTTCTCCTAACCATTAATTTGGCTAAAATGTTAAGGGTATCTTTGCACTGACTACTGAAATTTAGAAAGGGCAAAAACCATAATTTCTTGAGAAAGATGTGCTTGGTGACTTTACAGGGAGAGCACCGTTTATAGAGGAGTAATGGTCTCTCCATACTAATAAAGCAAAGCTTACACTACTTAGAATAGTACAAGGCTAAAAACAGCTGAGGAATGTGAATAATGGATGAGGCATTGAGAGAAGACCAGAAACTTTATGCTGAGCAGTACAGTCTGCCTATGGAACCAGTAAACTTTTAACTATGAAACAGGATTGGAAGGGTGTGCCTCATCCCTCCTGGTGGCCAAATGCATTTAGGAAAACAGCCACATGTGACCTGTTCTTGCTTTCCCATTGCAAATCTTTAGGCTCTCAGTCCTCTTAGCAGACAGTTTATGTGTGAAGGAGACTGACTTAGGTAGCTGAGGTGGCACAAAGACAGTGCAGAACTCCATGATGCTGAAACCATGTGGGAAGTGCCCAGGTCACATCCCAAGGCCTCCCTGTACATGCTGTGCCTGTCATGCTGGCTAGCTGAGGCTGATCGCAGTGTAGCAACACTGCTAGCCACACCTCTTGCCCCACCAACCCTGTGGAAGAAAAAAATTAATTAATTAAAGGAAAAATAGGGCCCTGCAGGTGGCATGGTAGTTAAGGGCACTGGACTCCCACATGGCCCACCACAGTTCAAGTCCCAGACTTGGTGACTTGCTTTCTCACCCCTTTCCCCTATTCTATCCCTCTCTGGTCAAATTTAAATAAATAAATAAATAAAGTTTAAAAATTTTTAATTTTAATTCTTTAAAAAAAGTAAAAGTAACAAGAGAGAAGACTGACTTATGAAAGGTACTAGCAGAGAGAGGCAGATACCACAAATGCAATAAAAATGGAAGCTACTTATATCTTCAAATACTTTGTCCCCATTCACTCACTTTGAGGTGCCTAGATCAGGTATTGCTGTAGCTGAAGCCCCATATTAGCTGCGCTTGCCCCTTTAGTACCATTTCTCCATCAGTGCCTGTGTTCCTTGGCCAAGAGCATGGCGAAGTATCTGCCCCTACCAGGAGTGGACCTCTTTGCAAATAGATGCCCATGGAACTTGTGAGAGTGACAGCATATGGCCATGGACGGCCATCTCAGGACCATCTTAGGGAGGAGTATCATTCATTCTTCATCTCAGATATGTTTTTTCTTTCTAGGGAGACCCACAAATGTATATTTGAATCTGCATGTCACTAGAAGGTTCTAATTTTTTCTTAAAAACCCAACAATGACATTATCTAGTAGTAGTTTTTTCCTCTAAATATGATTAACAACGACTGATACAAGTACAGGAGACTTTTTTTTTTTGAGAGGTTTTTACTATAGGACACGTGCACTCGCAAGACAGACAGAGAGAAAGCGAGAAATCACTCCCGGGGGGGATGGCCATGCCGCAATCCTTTCTCCTCCATTCTCCTCTCGGGATCTTGGGCACACGCGCCAAGCGTGAGTTTTAATCCACCGGGTCCAGGACACAAACTGCGGTCGACTACGTGGGAGTCCAGCGACATAGCCATTACGTTGACTGCTGGTCCAAGTATAGGAGACTTTTAATTTCTAAAGAGAAAAGTAAGATTTTGTGTGATTTCTTATACTGAGTCTCATTTTCTTCAGAAATGTTATCACATATATATGTTTTGCTTCTGGCTGGGTGTTTCCATTTCAAATGATGAAGATGACTCAGAGATGGCCCAAATACTTTCCCAGATCCCCTGACAGGCCGTGATGAAAGACCCTGGTGTGGAGTTCCTGTGTGCATCCTTAGTGTGACGGATGAGCAGACCTTCAGCCCTGTGCTGACTGGGATGATGACATTGGTTTGGTTTTGTTGTTCCCCTGTTCTGTGCTTAGGCTGTGGAGCCTGGCTGACCATGCCTTGATTGCCCGCTGCAACATGGAGGAAGCGGTTCGCAGTGTCGCCTTCAGCCCGGATGGATCTCAGTTGGCCTTGGGCATGAAGGATGGCTCTTTCATTGTTCTCCGAGTCAGGCATGTACTGATATTGAAAATGTATTAGAGATGCCCTTTTGTTAAAATTCAGATTTTCCTGGTCATAGTACATGCTAGGACTTTAGGAAAAATACATTCACTCTTTCAAATAGGAATACTCCAGATCCACAATTCCCTGTCCAATTCTGAAGTCCAAAACACCTACAAATCCAAAGCCATTTGGTAATTAATCTATTTGGCAATACAGCCTAACCCAGTGAACTGAGATGAGGCTGCTTATTGTTTGTTAATCTCCTAGTAGGAATAGTCATATATCATGTGATTTACAGCAAAAATAATTGTATTTAATACAGTGCTGCCCTGACTCCCACTAGGGGTGTTATCTAATATATGTTTTATGTGAACCTTTCTAAAATCCAATAAATAATGAGTTCCCTAGCACATCTGGTTGCCAGAGTTTTAGATAAGAGATTGGGGGCTTGCAGCAAGCCAAGACAAGAAGAAGACAGACTAAAACAGTGCCCAACAGCACCAGAGTTTTAGAGGTGAGCTTGAGTGAGTGAAGAATTTCTCCCACCCATAATCACTAATAAAATGAAATAGTTCTTGTCTATTGACATTCGGTATTATTCTCAATGGACAGAAATTATGAGCCACCCTCTTAATTCCTCTGAATACATATGTTGTTCTATTGGCTTCCACGTTTTGTGATTTTAGAAAAGAAACATAGCTGTAAATTACAGCATGCTTTGCAGGGAGCATTCTAGGTAGCCTTGAAGAATGTTCCTGGCTCTGTTTATTACACTTATTTCTCATTACCAGCCACACAGAATTTATTTCCAAATTAGGCAGCCATTGTATGCTCAGTCATGTGTGAAAAGTGTCTAATTACTGTATTTCCTTTTTTTTTTTTTGAAGAGAGATTTTTGCTATAGGGCATGTGCATTTGCCAGACAGAGAGAGACAGAGAGACAGAGGTGAGAAATCCCCCCCCCCCGCCCACCCCAGAGGAGATGGCCATGCCACAATCTCTTCTCCATTCTCCTCTTGGGCTCTTAGGCATGCACGCACATGCGCCAGGCGTGTTTTAAGTCCCCAGGTCTGGCACTCAAACCACAGGCGACTATGTGGGAGGGAGCCCAGTAATGTATCCATTACCCATCTGCTGGTCCCACCATATTTCCTTTTCAATAGAATTCCCAAGGGGGAAAAAAGTCCCTACATACCTATTCTTTGATGTTACAGTAAACTATAATGCTATAAATAAATGATACCAGGTGTGGGGTATTATTATGTAGAAGCAAATACTTGGTATTGTTTATGCAGTCAGTTTATTACGGAGCTGATGAAGCTGTATTTACTCTATACTCAGGGGACCTGCCGGTCGTAATCCTGTCAAATCGTTGTAGAAAAAAACAACGGCAAAGAGCTTTCAAATGTGAATAGTGTTTGTTAAAAGAATCTGATCAAAAAGAAGAAAAAATATTGCAGTAATTCACCTATTCGTCATTGACCTTTCATGGTGAAAGTTAATGATTATGTAACAGTTTAACATTTAAAGCTGTAATTTTTTTCTGCTTTTTTGATTTGCTCTTTTTGCAACACTAAGCATCAAGTTCAGCAGAAATTGGTTTCTTATTCATAAAACACAGAAAAAAATGGTTTATTTTTATACTAATTCTGATATTTTTACCTTTCTCTATGGCATTTTTTAAAGAGAGATTTTTCCTCTAGGGCATGTGTGCTCACCAGAGAGATAGAAAGAGACAAAATGATAAGTCACCCCCGCCCCAAAGGGGATGGCCATACTGCAGTCCCTTCCTCTCCATTCTCCTCTTGGGATCTTGGGCATGCGTGCACATGCACTCAGCATGAATTTTAAGTCACCAGGTCTGGGGCTCAAACTGCAGTCAACTATGTGGGAGTCCAGCAGCAATGTAACCTCATGCCATCTGCTGGTCGGCCAACTCTATGGCATATTTTAAAGATTATACAAACCCTAATTTCTTTTTTTTTAAAGAAAACAAAATTTTTAAAGAATTATTTTATTTAACTTTATTTACTTATTTATTTTAATTTGACCAGAGAGGGACAGAGTGAAAGAGAGAGAAAGTGAGAAAGCAAGCCACCATGTCTGGGACTCGAATCATGGCCGGCCACGTGGGAGTCCAACACTCTTAATCACCATGCCACCTGCGGGCCCCACAAACCCCAATTTCTTTAACAAAAATTTTAGAGAAAGATAATATACATTTGAAAGCAAATATGTATTTCATTAATTTTTTTTGTTTTCACTTTGCAAACCCAAAATACTACTTAAAATATTTATTACTGATTTTCCTAGACTGTTCATGAATTTTAAAATCATTTTATATTTTCCATCACAAGTTAATCCTTTAACTATAGATTTTTATTTCCCTTTGAAAACTGTTTTTTCCTCTGACACATACAATTTAAAACATGACTTGGGTTTTCTACTTCTAGATTTGCTGCTTATCACTTTGCTCTTTATTCTCACAGAGATATGACAGAAGTGGTTCATATCAAAGATCGAAAAGAAGTCATTCATGAAATGAAATTTTCTCCAGATGGATCTTACCTCGCAGTGGGATCCAATGATGGCCCAGTAGACGTCTATGCTGTTGCCCAGCGGTATAAAAAAATTGGAGAATGCAGCAAGTCCCTTAGTTTCATTACGCACATTGACTGGTCCTTGGATAGTAAATATTTGCAAACCAATGATGGTGCTGGAGACCGATTGTTCTACAAAATGCCATGTAAGTCATGTAGGCACTGAATATTTGTGAAAAGCAAAACTTTCAACCACGTGAAGAACATACAGGAGAGTATCGTTATGAACTTAGGGCAAGGAATGTTTCTGAAACAAGATACCCCAAATCACAAACTCTCAAAAAGAAAAAAGAAAAAAAAGGAAAAGATTAAGAGATTGGATGCATTAAATTTTTTAAATTACTATACATTGTAAGAGACAATGAGCAAAATTGGGACCAGCAGTTAGCTAATGGCTATGTCACTGGACTCCTGTGTAGTTGACCATGGTTCAAGTTCCAGACCCAGCGGCTTAAACTCACGCCAGGTGTGTGTGCGTGCATGCCCAAGATCCCAAGAGGAGAAAGGAGGAGAAGGGATTGCAGCATGGCCATCCCTCCTGGGGGGTGATTTCTCGCTTTCTGTCTCTCTGTCTCTCTGTCTTTCTGGAGAGCACACGCACCCTATAGCAAAAACCTCCCCCCCCCAAAAAAAAAGAAAAGAAACAATGAACAAAATTAAAAGACAAAGCATAGAGTAGGGATAAACTCTTGAAATTGTCATAATAAACAAAGGCTATGTATCTAGAATATATTTTTAAAAAGCTAAAGGTAAGTGAAAGGAAAAAACTTTAAAAATTGGCAAATCTCAAATAACCAATAAACGTATGAATTAGGGAAATAATTAAAACAACAGTGAGGTACCATTTTACACTATTCAGATTAGCAGAGATCTGTCACATTAAAAGGCAAGAGGTGGGTATTGAAAACCATGCGCTGTGCTGGCAGGTGGATACACAAAGGTGCATGCACACAAATGTTTGTTGTAGCACTGTTTGTAACAGCCAAGGGTGAAGCCCAAGCCCAAGTGTTTATCAGTATATGGACAGTTCAATTGAGTGTGGTTCCTATAGTGGAATACTACAGAGAATTTAAACTAGAGCTACTGCTGTCACTATGGATAGATCTAAAAAATACATAGTATAATTTAAAAGTTGCAGAATGATATGTACAGTGTAGGACATAAAAAATTCTGTATATCATTTATGACCATAAACATGCATTAAAATGTTTTTAAAGAGCATGGGAATGATAAACACCTAATTCAGGATGTTGATTACCTCTAGGAAGGGATGAGAGAAATGAGAGAAGGGAGCAATACCACAGTGAATTTTAACTGTGTGGTGTTTTCTTTAAATTAAGTGTGAAGTTTGTTCAAAGCTACTTGTTGAAGGCTACTTGTTCATTAAAGTAGCCTCTATAATTTTCTGTGGGCTTGAAATATTTCATAATTTCTTTAAGTAGAGAAAATCCGAACTAGGTGTACAGCCAACTTCTAAGTATGACCTACTTCGTTTATTTTCCAAGTCTTTCACTTTTTCTGTTATTCCCCCATTCCTCTTTCTTACTGTTTGCTCATTTCATTTTATTTATGTGATGGGAGGAATCTTCAGAGTTCATGGAAAATGTAATTAAAGTACCTTTTATTTTGATGCAAAAAAATTTGAAATCTATGCATAATTTTAATACAAATTTTCTATAATCTTTTTGAAGACTTCCCTTGTGCACCTGTAAAAAGTATAATAAATAAGTGATGATAATGCAAAATAGTTATATTACTTTTATTAGGGTCTTATGCACGCTGTTCTGTAGTAGGGTAAGAAAAGAAAATGAAGTGGAGATCTGTGTTTCTGCTTGCCAGGCAGGAACACTCCCAGCATGACCTAGATACCAAAGAGTAGTTGGCTGTATTATCATTGGACAAACTGGTTTCTGCCAGAGCCCAAGAAGAATAGAACAGTCTATTGAAACTTCAGAAAGCATGGCCCTGTGTTCACCTCAGAACTTGAAGAGGATACCTCAAGATTTGTATTCTCAAAGATTTAAGGATCCTATGATCCCTCACTGACTGAGTGCGTTCGTCGCCAGTCTGTGTTCTTCATAATTGGGAGCCTGCATTGCATTTGGTGAAATAGGCTCATTGAGATTAAACACACAGGGGACCAGCAGATGGTGTAATGGTTACATTGCTGGCCTTCCACGTAGCTGACTACTGCTTGGGTCACGGACCTGGCAGCTTAAAACTCATGCCAGGTATGTATGCGGGCTTGCCCAAAATCCCAAGAGGAGAAGGGAGGAGAAGACTGGTGTGGCCATCCCACCTGGGGGCTGATTTCTCGTTCTGTCTCTCTGGTGAGCTATTGCGCACTATAGCAAAACTCTCTCTCAAAAAAAAAAAAAAAAAGATTAAACACCCACACACACACATGCAGTTTTCGCAACTCCTCTGACTTTTGAAGAAAGTCATCTGACTTATATAATATTTATTTAGTAACATTTAGTTTGTAATACTAAAATAAATAGGATAATTTCTAGTATAATCTTTGATTCGTAATTTTTTTTTGAGAGGTTTTTGCTATAGGGCGCATGCGCTCGCCAGAAAGAGAGACAGAAAGCGAGAAATCACCCCCCAGGGGGGATGGCCATGCCACAATCCCTTCTCCTCCATTCTCCCCTCGGGATCTTGGGCACGCACGCACACACGCCCGGCATGAGTTTAAGCTACTAGATCTGGACTCAAACCACGGTCGACTACATGGGAGTCCAGTGACATAGCCATTACACTAACTACTGGTCCCCGATTCATAATTTTTTAAATGCAAGAGGAAACATTGAAAATTAATCTTGACCTTAAATAATTATACTTTGTATTAAATTGAAAAATTATTTACCATAAAATGTGTAATATAATTGTTTTACGTTTTTGAGAGTCTCTGCCCTTTCAAATTCATCAGAGCACCATTACTAGGTACAGATGTCTTTGTGACTGTTTTCTTTATCTGATATTATTTCCTTTACCTGCCAAACGTGAAACACATGTTTTTCATTTGGAATAACTAAATAACATCCTGTTCAGTGATGATATTATGTTTTAGTTTATCTTCCCTCTACTGGGCGATTGGGCTTGTTTCCAGTTGCTTTGCCGCTCCCGATAGTGCAGCTCCAAATGCTTCTGTACATACGGGACTTTCTCTTCTGAATTACTTCCTTGGCCTATGCTCTCCAAATCAGGAACACTGGGACAAAGACTGTCCCAACTGTAGACTCCGATTCCGTGGTCTTCAATGGATTTTGTGAAGTGCTGTGTTCCAGTCCCGAGTTTTGGGTGCCAGTTTGGCAATGTGCTAGTAATGTACAGGCTGTCTAGTCTCACAGATTCTTCATTTGAAAATATCTATTTGAGAGGGAAAGTATCAGGTATAGGTTGAAAACACCTATTCTGAAAATCCAAAAAGCTTTAAAATATGAAACTTTTCCTTGCATTCTAATTACATAGCTTATTGATATTCAGTGGCATTTTAAAAATAATTATTTTATTTAACTTTATTTATTTACTTATTATTTAAATTTGACCAGAGAGAGACAGAGAGTGAGAGAGAGGAGAGAGAGAGACAGAGACAGAGGGGAAGTGAGAAAGCGGGCTGCCAGGCCTGGGACTTGAACTGCAGTCAGCCATGTGGGAGTCCAGAGCCCCTGGCCACCATGCCACCTGCTGATCCCAGCATTTTTTTTTCTTTTTAATTATTATTTATTTAATTTTATTTATTCATTTATTTTTTAAAATTTGACCACACACACACACACACACACACACACACACACTCACAGAGAGAGGGAAAAGGACAAAAGAAGCTGCCAGGTCCAGGACTTGAACCATGGTCAGCCATGTGGGAGTGTTCAGCACCTTAACCACCACACCACCTGCTGGCCCCTACCCAGCATTTTTTTTTCAATTGTGATTTTTGATATAGAAGTGAAAAGAGTAATGGCAGATATCAGAAATGATAAAGGATGGGGGTGCAGCTATGGGGTGAGAGTTAGAAAATGATTAACAGAGACAAGCATGCATGGAAACAAGTGAAATAGGTTATGGAATCATCCCCCACAACAGACTAAAACATGTAATTGACAATTCAATATTTATTTTTTAAAAAACTGCTAGAGCCATTACCAAATGTATGCAGTATAGCATAACGTTCATTGTTGAAGAAGATACGTCTGTTTATTACACACTCTATGGATATTTTCAAAACCATACTGCACCACACTAAAATGTACAATAAATATAAGTAAAATTGGCACTTTGAGTGCCAGCAGGCTGCCACAAGTAGAAAATTCCATATCTTAATATGCCAGGTCACAGGTCAAAATGCTTCAGTACAAAACAGATGGTATAGAATTACCTTCAGGCTATGTGCATAAAGTGTATGGGAAATGAAATGAATTGTGGGTTTAGGCCTGGCTCCCATCCCTAAGACATCTCAATTATGTGCAAATATTCCAAAATCTAAAAAAATTCTAAAATCCAAACACTTCTGGTCCTAAATATTTCACATAAGGGATCCTTAACCTGTCATGTGCTTAGTTGTCTTGATTTTGAATTTAAAAAGCCTATGTTGTTAAACATTTTCACAGACCTTTCTTCTGTATGTTTCCTCCTTTACGTACTGTGGATATCCCTGCCCTACTGTTGTTAGAAATTAGGTACTGTGGGGCCAGCAGATGGTGTAAAGGCTACTTCTCTGGACTACCACATGACCTACTGTGGTTTGAGTCCAGGACCAGTGGCACAAAAATCATGCCAGGAGTGTGTGCATGCTCAAGATCCCAGGAGGAGAATGGAAGAGAAGGAATTGCAGTGGGGCTCCCCCTGGGGGATGATTTCTCACTTTCCCTCTCACTGTCTCTGTCTGTCTCTTTCCAACAAGCGCATGTGCCCTAAGGCAAAAACCTCTTTGAAAAAAAAAGGAAATAGGGTATCATAATAGGGTATCATAATAGGGTATCATAATAGGGTATCATAATAGGGTATCATGTCATATATTCAAACGCACCCAGCACAGTTGTCAGGACTGTTTTCCCCAACCAGTTACGTTTATTTAATCATAATTTTGTGGATTTTCAGTGCCTAGAGTTTTTAAATTAAATAAATTTTTTCATTAGTTTGAGCCTGAATTTTTAAAAACTACTTTTTAATTTTTTTAATATTATTTTTAAATTTATATTTTTTTGTGGTATATCATTGTGGGATACAGTATGGTTTTAACTTTTTTTTTTTTTTTGGAGAGGTTTTCGCTATAGGGTGTGTACGCTCGCCAGACAGACAGAGAGAGACATAGAGACAGAAAGCGAGAAATCACCCCCCAGGGGGGATGGTCACGCCGCAATCCCTTCTCCTCCATTCTCCTCTCGGGATCTTGGGCACGCACGCACACGCGCCTGGCATGAGTTTTAAGCCACCGGGTCCGGGACGCGAGCCGTGGTCGACTACGTGGGAGTCCAGCGACATAGCCATTACGCTAACTGCTGGTTCCCGATACAGTATGGTTTTGAAGGAAGCCATACAAATGGCCAAAATGCATATGAGAAATTGTTTCACATCTCTTATCATGGGGGAAATGCAAATCAAAACCATAGGGAGGTATTTCCTAACCCCGGTCAAAATGGCTGTGATTAAAAAACAAAGAACAAGTGCTGATGAGCTTGTGGAGAAAAAAAAAAAATCACTTCTATAGATCCTTAAATTATGAAAAATAGAAATTCATAATTGATTTAGCCAAAGTTTTTAAAACATGGTACAATATTGCTGATGGAGTGTGATAATACATAATTTAATAAATCATTTCATCAATAATACAAAGTATAACGTCACCTGTATCTAAATATTTATGTTTAAGTCAGTATTAGCAGTTTGAAACATTGTATTTAGTACAGTAATGATTTTCCTTCTATTCTAATGTCTCAGTTTTGAGCACCTGCTTTCTTTAAGTCATGCCCAGGGGAAGAAAATCACAAATTGGGTAGAGATGAGAATCTGATAGAAGTTTTTTAAGACCAAAGGTCTTAAACCTCTATAATAAAAATGAATGAAAGAATTTAGAATGTGCTTTATATTTAAATATAGTATTGTCCTCATATTTATTATTTTCAGCTGGGAAGCCTTTAACAAGTAAAGAAGAAATCAAAGGGATTCCCTGGGCCTCCTGGACGTGTGTGAAAGGCCCTGAAGTAAGCGGAATTTGGCCAAAATATACCGAGGTTACTGACATCAACTCGGTGGATGCTAATTATAGCAGCTCAGTGCTGGTGTCTGGAGATGATTTTGGACTAGTTAAATTGTTTAAATTTCCTTGTCTTAAGAAAGGTAAGGCCCAAAGAGATGTCTCATTGAATAAAGATTTACTCTAGACTGTACGTGGCATAATTAAGGCTTATTTTCTTGGTATCTATGCCAACAAACTAATTTTATCTTGAATATTCATGTTTACTCTTCGGTGATTCAAAACAGACTCATTGATGTTGCTGACATCCTAAGATACGCAGTTAGGGCCAGCCGTGGCATGGTGGTTCAGGTGGCTGGATCCTACATGGCCTATTGCTCGTTCAAGTCCAACCTGGTAGCTTGAAAAACATGCTGGGCCCATGTGTGCAGGTGCCAAAGTCCTAGAGGAGTCTGGAAGAGAAGGGATTGGGGTGTGACCATCCCCGCAAAGGGGTACTTTCTCACTTTTCTTCTCTCTCTTTCTTTCTCTCTCTTTGGCAAGCAGATGTACCCTATGGCAAAATTTAAAAATATATACATATTTATGTGTGTGTGTGTGTGTGTGTGTGTGTATGTGTTTTGTAAACCCAAGTCAAAATCACCATTTAGTGATTCACAAGCCTCATATTTCACATTTCAAATAAGTGATATTTTATTGATACTTTATCCATATTCATGCAAATAAATAGTTATAATTTAACTCACATATAGTCCATTAAAATATTATAATTAAAGCTCTTTTAGGCTTTACAGCCTTTTGTGCTTATATACAGGAAAACAAAGCAACTTCTTTTAGATGTAATTAAAATTAAATCTGCCAGTAGTCATTCTGGTGATAATAAAGTTCATGGACCCCCTCAACCCAACTTTCATTTTCAAACTAGAGTTTGACTTAGAACCACCCTCCTTGCCATCATGTTATATTCGTTGTTTGTTTATTGTTAAAATCATGTGACTGTTGTTATGTGGCACCTTCAGGTTTTGTAGAATGTGACTGAACTGGGACCAGCAGTTGGCATAATGGCTGTGTCTCTGGACTCCCACGTAGTCAACCGTGGTTCAAGTCCTGGACCCGTTGGCTTAAACTTATGCCAGGCGCGTGTGCGTGCGTGCCCAAGATACTGAGAGGAGAATGGAGGAGAAGGCATTGCGGCGTGGCCATCCCCCATGGGGGGTGATTTCTCGCTTTCTGTCTCTCTGTCTCTCTCTGTCTTTCTGGCGAGCGCACGCGCCCTATAGCAAAAACCTCTCCAAAAAGAGGAAAAGAAATAAAATGAATTAACTATGTTGTGACGCCATCCTCTTCTTCCTTGGCAAGTTTAGGGAAACCCTGTACCTAGGCTCTTTTGAGACTCCTCAACCATGCCCCTGAAAATCTGGTCTTAGAAAAATAATCAGCCTGGACAAGCTGCTGCCTGAAAACTCTTTCACTTGAACAAGTTTTAGATTAAGCAAGAAAAGATATTGAAAATGTAATCAGAAAGTCATTTTCAGCTAACTGGCAGTTTTGAAGCAGTGACAATTATAGTGTAAAATGGAACATAAAATGCACAGCAAAGCCACATCATTTACACTTGACAGAATGGCCATCAGTTTAAAATGCTCGAGGCACAAAATTACTTCAACGTGCCAAATTCAAACTCCTCTCCCTCTCCTTAATGGGTCTTCTGAGTAATAGGGCATATCTTGTTAGATTGAGTAATGTTCCCACAGAGGGTGAGTTAGGCAACCAGAAGGTATCTGGGAATTCAGAATTCAGATGAAACACCACTGGAGTCAGGAGCAAACCACTAGTCTTCACTGTCAGAACTTGGGAATAAAATGGACTCCATGAGAGGGCATATGTCCCGTGCATACCCAAGCCTTGTAAGGCAGAGTTGGATCTGGAAAATATCGATAGCAAAGTATTAGTATTAGGACAGAGGAGAGTGAGTAGTGCTGTTGGTCGAGATGAGGCACCCTAATATGAGAAAAGCCCCGTGGATAACGGCACACTGAGGACATCTGAGTGAATAGGGCAAGGGGCAGCCAGAGTGACGGTGTAGTGAGAGCAGTAGCCCACCTCTGCAGTCTGCAAAAGTGTCCTCGTCTTCGTTGCTATTCAACGTGGCCTGCCTTTCATGACATGTGCAGTTTGCTTCAGAAACATTCTGACTTCTGTGTCTTTTATTGTGCCAAAACTGCTGGTGGAGAAGTTGATGAAAGGGTGGGAATTGTTGATGGGACTAATAACAGTCTATGGAACCTGCCTTTCTAACCTAGGTACCAGTGACAAATATTTACTGCACAGTTTGAACCTGTTATCAGCCCTATATGAGCTGGAACTGATGGCCAGGGTGTGGGAGTCTGAGCAAACATAGTTTTTCACTGTGACTAAACAAAACTCACTACCAAGTTAATTTGACACATTCATGATTGTGTGTATGTAACATTCTGTTGCACAGTAAAATATTAGTGTTCTGAAGTTCATGAAAATAGCCTCAGTTGATATTATTTTTGCATAGCCCAACCAATTCATTTTTCTCATTTGACAATTTTCAAACCTTAAAATAATTAGGACCATACTGACAATTTTCCCAGACAACTTTTAGACTGCACCTATTTGACCATCACCCCACGGACATTGACATGAGGTAAAGCTTAAAGCTTGCTCATTGATATTTACCATGTCCTAATACTCTTGGTATCTCCCCATACTCTGGGGGGGTGGGGCTCAAAGACTGAGGATTTCTGTTTTACCGGTGCACTCCCATTTTGTGAATCGTTTACACACACAGTCCTTGACTAATACCTCCCGTGACAAGTGTCCTGTATGTTGTAAGACTTGAGTTGTGGAAACTGAGTGGCGGTGCAGGAACAGAAAGGCCACTGTGGCCTTTCTGAATGCGGGCAGGGCTGTGTACCATGAGGTTAGAGAGGGCCATGTCATGAATGGCCTTGTAGCCACTACTCGGTCTTATTCTAAATGCAGTGAAAAACTATTTAGGGTCTCGAGTGCAGGAATGACAAAATCAATGTAAACTTTTAAAAGACCACTTTGATACTGTGTGGAATGGGTTGAGGAAGAGGAGATTTCAATGACATTGTTTTGAGTCCAGGAGTTGATGTGGCTTGGACAGAGGTGATATGATCAGAGTTGAAGAGAGCTGTACAATTTCCAGGTAGAGCTGAAGGTCTCACTCTGGGTTGGCTGTGGGAACAGAGGAAAACAAAGGAAACATTGAGGTCAACTCCTAAGGTGGGGGTAGATGGTGGCATCACTTAAAAGATGGGAAAATGAGAAAAGGTTTTGTCCCTGTGTGTCCATGTTTTATAGGAGCAAGGGAATTAGAGGGCAAGGGCAAGGGAACTCCTCAGTCTGCATTGTCTGTGATAAATTTGAGGCACCTATTAGACATCCAGTTGCACAGGCATATGGTTCTCAGTGCTTCCGGGAGACTTCAGGACTGGGGACATGTATTTGGCAGTCGTGGACATATGGAAAGTATTTAATGCCATGGAAGGGAAGGTCTGTAGAGAAAAGCTGAGGCTTGACTCCTGAGTCCTTTAGTGCAAACAATAAGGGGGGGTTTTGTAAAGTCACTTAATGTCCTAGGAAAACCTTGGAGTAGAAAAATGGGACATTTGTTTATTCAATAAATATTTGTTAAGACTGTTTTAGAGATTGGAGATATGTCAATGGATAAAACAAACCTAAATCTTTACCCTCATGGAGCTATTGATCTATGGAGGGGGCACAGTCATTACACAAGAAAACAGAAACATATCTGATGGTGGGAAGTTCTGTGAAGAAGACTAAAGCCAACTAGAAATAGAGGGTGCCAGGGTAGGGCAGTGTAACATCGCTGTTTCAAAGCAAGTGTCCAAAGACGGGCCCACTCTGTTTTCATTTGACTAGAAACCTGAGGGAGACGAGGGAGCCAGTCATTCAGATATCCAGAGAACGAGCATTCTGGGCAAAGGGAAGAGCAAAGGCAAGTGCTGAGAAGCAGAGTGCCCGGCATGCCCGAGGAATAGCAAAAAGTTTTATTTACCTCAGTCAGATGAGTGAAGGAGAGAGAGGGCAGAAAAAGAGATGAGGCCTGAAGAAATACATGCGGGCTTTTGCATATTCTAGTTCCAGCCTACCAAGAGCATCTTAGTTATCTATCGCTGTGTAACAAATTGCCCGCACCCCCTTCAATTTAGCAGCTTAAATGTGCAAACATTCATTATCTCATGGTTTCTGGGAGTCAGGGGTTCTGGTCCAAGGGCTTTTATCAGGTTGTAGTCATCTGAAGGCTAGACTGAGACCAGAACTCCTCTTCCCAAATGGCTCACTCAGTGTTGCTCTTGGCAGGGGACCTCAGTTCCTCACATATGAGTTCCCTAGATGGAGGGTCCTTATGACATGGCATATAGCGATCCAAGAAAGAGAGTGAAGAGGAGGCTGCAACGCCTTTTTGTAACCTCCTCTTGGATGTCACCTTCACTTTTGCTATTTTCTGTTCGTTTTAGCCCTATCAAAGAATTCATAAACATATTTTTAAACCACTGCAAAGAGACAGGTTGAATGATTTCTGAGGAGGGTAAAAAGGTCAGGGCAGTGGTGGTATGGAAGTTAAGATGCTGGATCCCACATGGCTGGTTGCACAATTCGGACCTAGTGACTTGAAAATCACGTGAGGCATTTATGTATGTGCACCCAAAATCCCAAGAGGAGACTGGAGGGGAAGGGATTGCAGCATGGCCATCCTCTGTGGGAGAGTGATCTCTCTCTCTCTCTCCTTCTCGTACATGCCCTATAGCAAAACAAACAAACAAACAGAAAACACTTAAAGAGAAAAAGATCTATATAGAGAAGGGAAGAATATACCTTGTTCCCTAATTACTGTCATCAGCCAGTGTTTCCAATGGATCTTAGTTGGAATCAGTTTGACTTTATTACCAACACTGAAATGGGCAAGGTTCCTTTTAAAACCCAGTACTTGCTTTCCTTTCTAGGGCAGCATTCCTCCAGTCTTTTTCAGAGGCCCCAATACAAAAAGACTTACTTGGTCAGAACCTACTTTCAAGAAAGGAACACACGGGAACCTGTAGTTAGCGTAATGGCTATGTCGCTGGACTCCCACGTAGTCGACCGCGGTTCGTTTCCCGGACCCGGTGGCTTAAAACTCACGCCGGGCGCATGTGCGTGTGTGCCCAAGATCCCGAGAGGAGAATGGAGGAGAAGGGACTGCAGCGTGACCATCCCCCCTGGGGGGTGATTTCTTGCTTTCTGTCTCTATGTCTCTCTCTGTCTGTCTGGCGAGCGCACGCGCCCTATAACGAAAACCTCTCAAAAAAAAAGAAAAAAAAAAAGAAAGGGACATACAACAGTCATTTTCACCTTCACATAAATCATGTGATATTTATGCAGATGACCTTCCCCCTTCTATTAAGAGATTTAATTTAGAGGCACTATAAGAAGTAGAAGTGTTTTTGAAGCAGGGAGATGGGCTGCTCGTTGACATCCTGAAGCTGCCATCGACGTTGCGGTTCTAGGTGTCCATTTGATGCGATGGGCCCTGTTCGTGGCCATGAGTGCCTCCATGCTGCTGTGTCCTGGGCATACACTAGAACTTTGTCCAGTAGTTCAGCCACAGTGGTAACTGCAAATGGCTTTGCCTATTCCATTTACTACCCAGGGATGGTGTTTACTGAGTAGAGCAACCAATTTAAGAAAAAAGAAAATTCACTTTAAAAAAAACAAATAATAATTTGACTTTTATTTCCACAGAATGATTTTCTGTTTCTCTGTTGCAAAGGACCGCCTGTTTTAGCTTGCATTTAAATAAGAATCTGTTAGATGTTCACTTTATCATTTATTTTCAGAATCAGTGGGGCAGTAGGTGTTATTTGGAACAGATTCAAAAGTGTCTTTAGCTACAGGACTTAAATTTCAAGATCCATTTTTAGCTTATTCATCCTGAATGATTGAGATACCTTTTAGAACTTTTGTTACATTATGTGAGACTGAAAATTATTTTCTAATATATTTGAAACTTATATTCCTTAACATGAGTAGGATTGTGATTTCCTTTTAACAATAAATTCTTTTTTTTTTTTTTTTCATAAACTCTTCTCAATATCTTTTTAGGAGCCAAATTTAGAAAGTATGTGGGTCATTCTGCACATGTCACAAATGTCCGCTGGTCCCATGACTTTCAATGGGTATTAAGCACAGGAGGAGCTGACCACTCGGTGTTCCAGTGGAGGTTTATTCCAGAAGGTGTCAGCAACGGCATGCTGGAAACCGCACCCCAGGGTAAAGCCAGTAATAACTTTTCAATATCTGTTTATCTTTTAATTAACATTTCAAAGACTATTCTAACATCCGTTGTGGAGGTAAAGGGCTTGGGCAATTTTGGAAAGTTCATTTTTA
The DNA here is from genome assembly GCF_000334495.1 of Tupaia belangeri chinensis. Classification (NCBI taxonomy): domain Eukaryota; kingdom Metazoa; phylum Chordata; class Mammalia; order Scandentia; family Tupaiidae; genus Tupaia; species Tupaia belangeri. Next base: position 6,571,695 of record NW_006160142.1, read on the forward strand.
TAATAAATTTAAAAATATAACTTTTAAGACTAATATGGATCACTTAGATGATTTCTTTCATAGGACTTTGTTTATACTAAATGCAAATTGAAGTCTAAGGTGTACATGAAGAATTAACCTTCAAAGACAATATGAAAGCATACATGCAGCCTCTTCAGGATGTCACAGGCAGTGGGCTGTTTTGTTAGGCTACAGGTGACAGGTGTACCCTTCGAAATGGAAACTGCCTTAAGAATGGAGTTCCGAAGAATGGTCCACAATTAGGGCCCATGTTTTCCAATTAGATGGACAGGTAGTCTTTTCATTTAGTGGGAATGAGCAGGTAAATTTGAGTAAATGTTTTTATTGTTTTTATTGAGGCTTCTGCGGTGGCGTTGACCTTGGCGATTACCAGCACTTGGGCATTAAAAGGCTAAGGGGGTGGGACTGGCAGTTGGTGTGGTGGTTAAGGGTGCTGGATTCCCACATGACTGACCATAGTTTAAGTCCTGGACCTGGCGGCTTGCTTTCTCTTTCTGTCTGTCTCTCTCTGTCCCTCTCTGGTCAAATTTTAAAAATAAATATATTAAATAAGTAAAGTTAAATAAAAATGATTCTAAAAAAATAAAGGCTAAGGGGAGATCATTACTGAACAATAATTGGGTTTCCTTTTGCTCCAGCCTCCCCTTGGATAAAACCTGCCCACTCCCACCCCTACCCCCCTTTTAAAAACATTTTTCAAAGCAGGATGTAAAACCCAGGGTTCTACTACCTAATAGAAGTGTGGAAATGAATTCCATCCGCCTGGAGGGGAAGTTGTCCTAGTCTGTTAGTGCTTCTAAAAGGGTTTTCAGTAGGCTGAATTTAACCAAAATATGAAAGAAAAAGAAATATGTTTTAACACTTCGTATTAAATGAAAATTATGCAGTAGTTTTTATTTTTATTTACTTTGCTAGGCTAGAAGAAAAATATTTTAAATAATATTTCTAACTACTTCGAATCTCAGAATTTTTTTTGTTTTTATGTGTTGTATTTCTGCAGAAGGTGGCACTGATTCCTACAGTGAAGAATCTGATTCAGATTTATCTGATGTGCCCGAGTTGGACTCTGATATTGAGCAAGAAACTCAAATCAATTATGATCGTCAGGTCAGTTGGCAGGTAGCAGTGAAAATGCCTCACCCAGAACCTGATCTCACTGAATTCGGACATTGTATTAAAAGTGGTTGATACGGGACCAGTGGGTGGTGTAATGATTAAGTCGCTGGACGTTCCCACATGACTGACCACAGTTTGAGTCCTGGACCTGGTGGCTTGCTTTCTCACTTTCCCTCTCTCTCTCTCTCTGTCTCTCTCTATGGCCAAATTTAAGTAAATAAATGAATAAATAAAATAAAATAAATAATTCTTTTTAAAAAAGTGGTTGATACTTAGGCAGAAGAGAATAAAGGCAAAAACAAGAAAAACTACCTCTTGCCTTTAAATACAGGTTTAAAATAAAACATTTATTTGGTAATATTATTCCAGTTTTTTAAGTAGAAGTTACTTGCATAGGTTCAAAGCCTTAAGCCCTGACATTTGGATGATTTGCTTCTCTGTACATAAAACTTTAAAATATTTTGTTGTAAAAAAATGTACAAATAAGCTACAGGTTTTTTCATTGACATAGCAGATCATGAAAACATGTGTTTTGATTATAAGATGGGTCTCCCCCAAGACATGGTAGTTTGCATGTGAGCTGTCATCCTAGTTTCTCTATTATCTTTTGGTGACCATTTTCCACTTAATTAAAGTAATTTTCCATATAATTAAAGTAGAAGGCCAAATAAACCATGCATTAGCTCGTCAGTTAGAAATTGACTTGAGGGGCTGGTAGGTGGCATGGTGGTTGAGGGTGCAGGGTTCCCGCATGGCTGACCCTGGTTTGAGTCCTGGACCTGGTGGCTTGCTTTCTCACTTTCCCTCTCCCTCTGTCTCTCAAATTAAAAAAGAAAGAAAGAAAGAAAGAAAGAAAGAAAGAAAGAAAGAAAGAAAGAAAGAAAGAAAAAGAAAAGATAATAAATAAAGTTAAATAAGTTCTTTAAAAAAATTGCATCAAGTAGAAAAGTTGGTAAATTACACCCGAATATTTTTGGAAAATGACATCTCATTTTTGCACTTAACAGTGTGTAACATGAGAAGCAATCCTTCAGAGGGATCTGGACACACTGCTTTGCTGTGGTGATAACTGTAGAGGTTCTCTTTTTGCTTCCCTGTCATTTGTCAAAGGTTTGCAAAGCAGACTTTGCCTTGAATATGGAGTGAATAAGATTTCAAAATTCAGATACATCAGCTATCATTTTTGCTCCTAGAGACTTGCCGTATAGGCCTATGGCAACTCCCCTGTACTGAGTGTCTATGAGCAAGAGCCTGTGCTTTGCACACATCAAATCCAACCACACAATGACCCTTAGAGGTTAAATAACTTGCCCACAGTATTAGGATAAGAAGACCCGCCTGGGCTTTGCTCCTAGTGCACTTCTGTGCACTACTTGGTCTGCCTCTGCACAAGCACTGAATTTACTGCTTTTCCAATGATAACATTTTTTAACCCATAATCATCACTCATTGATACAGTGTTTAAAAACTTGGATTAGTGGGACCAGGAGATGATGTAATGGTTACGTTGCTGAACTCCCACATGGTCTAACACACTTTGAGTCCTGGACCCAGAGGCTTGAAACTCACACAGACCCATGTGCATACACAAAATCCTAAGAGGAAAATGGAAGGGAAGGGATTGCAGCATGGCCATCCTCCCTGGGGAGGGAGTGGGGAAAATGATTTCTTGCTTTCTGTCTATCTCTCTCTCTCTCTCTGTCTTTCCAGAGAGCACATATACCTTATAGCAAAAATCTCTCTTTAAAAAAAAAAAATTGCATTAGCACAAAGGCAGTTCAACTGAAGATTTTGGTCAACTTCATGACTAAATCAGCCTGACTGCATATTACTGTATGATTATTTGATTTGCTATGTTGCTGTATTTCATTTGCTTTCACCATATTTGTGAGTTATTCCTGAGCAGTATTTTTTAAAACTGTTTTACAGATGAGAATTCAGGGTCCACAGAGGTTTTAAGACTTGTTAAAATAAACAGTAGGAATTCCAAGACTAGAATTCATGCTCTAAAGTAAATAATTGATGTGTTGATGAAAGCATCATGAATTCAGATGAATAATTAGATTTTTTAAAGTTTCACTTAATTCATTGTATCTGTAATAGACAAAACAGTAATGAGATATTATCTGACTTTCTCCTTTTTACATTATTTTTGGTCAAATTCTAAACAGGGACTTTATTATAATATTTCACAACTGCTTTTGTAGTGATGTACTTTGATCAAATAGAAAGTTTCCTTCAAGATGTTGAGGAATTCTTAACATTTCATTTTCCATGTGTTAAATTGGCATTTCTCAATAGTAGAACATAGAGATGGGAACAACCAGTTGATTTTTATGTAACACCTAAGTTAAATTGTACAATCCGCACCGCGTTTTAGGCCCTTGGTTAGACCAGAAGCTTAGTTCTGTATCAAAGTCAGATTTGTCAAGATGCATGAGGCCATAAGAGAAAGAATTTCAAAGACTTATAGTAGAAAACACACACACACACACACACACACACACCAGGGGATCCACATTTTGAAACTGTAAGGATCAAAGATTTTATTTATATCTTATGATAATTTAAATAATTTCCTTTCTTAATTACTGACAGGTTAATATCAAATTTTCTGGATATAACTTACCTAAGAAAGTAAAAACAAATCAAGAAAAAAAAAAGAAAATCATTTTAAATCCCAGTCATTCAAAAATATTTCACGTTGGTCTTGCTCATTTGGGGAATATTTGATTCATGTCTTATGTTTTCCAAGAATGCAAAAATGTTTTTGAAATCTCTTAAAGGAATTCCACCTAAAATTCTCTGTTGTACTTTAGGTTTACAAAGAAGATCTACCTCAGCTGAAGCAACAAAGTAAAGAGAAAAACCACGCAGTGCCCTTCCTCAAAAGAGAAAAGGCTCCCGAGGACAGCTTGAAACTCCAGTTCATTCACGGGTGGGTGGACTGTCCTGGCACCTGGGGCATCTTTCAGTCTCTGCCAAGCCTTCCCCAGCCTCATCACCAGGTCCGTCCTTTCTAGTGCTGACCTGTTTGAGGCCGGTGGTTCTCTGAAGTTTGTACTCACACCTGTGCTTGATATTTCAACCACAGTTTCCTGTCCAGTGTTCTCTGCGCCTGTTCTGGGCCATCACGATGTGATGGTTGCCAGGTCTGTCCCACTTGGAGAATCGCGAGTACAGAAGCTGCTGCACTCAGTGCTGCCACTCACCACCTCTGGTCCCTGTTTCCCCAACTCCCTCTTCTCTCTGGCTCTACCCTAAGAGAACGTTTCCTTCAAATGGTTTTTTTTTCTCACATGTGCCCAAAATAATTTTTAATTTTGTAAAATTCTGCACACTTTAGGTTGACATCTGAAATATTTCAATGTACGTTTAAATGGTTGGAAAGAATATAATATTTAATATATTATGATTATTTGCATCAGACATTTAAATAGATCCAAAGGAACCTAAATGCCATAAATGTTTAATCTCTACTTTTTTTATTTTTAGGAGAGAGGGTGAGAGAAAGGGAAAGTGAGAAAGCACCCCTCAGGGAGATGACCATGGTGAAATCCCTTCTCCTCTATATTCCTCTTGGGAATTTGGGCAGACCCACACACCCACACACCAGGTGTTTTATTTTTGGAGAGGTTTTTTTTTTTTTTTGCTATAGGGCGCGTGTGCTCACCAGACAGACAGAGAGATAGAAAACGAGAAATCACCCCCCCAGGGGGGATGGCTACACCGCAATCCCTTCTCCACCATTCTCCTCTCGGGATCTTGGGCATGAGTGCATGAGTTTTAAGCCACTGGGTCCGGGACACGAACCATGGTTGACTACGTGGGAGTCCAGTGACATAGCCATTATGCTAACTGCTGGTCCCACCAGGTGTGTTTTTCAAGGTACTAAGCCCAGTACTCAAACCAGGAAGTTAGCCATGTGGAATCCAGCTGCTTAACCTCCACACCATCAACTGACCCTTAATCTTCACTTTTAAATCTTCACAATTAAAAAAAATAATAAAGTAAATGAGTCCTCTTGATATTTCTACTTAAGCTCTTATTTCCATTTGAATTGCTCCCATTAAATTTTACCCTAAAATAATGTTTTTATGCTTGAGAGTCTTTTATCACCATATTATATTTTCCAGAAGTAAAAAAGCATATAATTTCAATTTAAAATGTACTTCCTGTGACCGCAAGACATCATCCAATACAGTATCCACTAGCCACACAGGTCTGCTGTATACTTAAAATGTAGTTGACCTGAAAGGAGAGGTGCTATGGAGATAAAACACATACCAATTTCAAAGACTTAGCATGGAAAAAATAACATAAAATGTCTCCATGTGGATTACAGGTTGACATGGTAATATTTTAGATGTACTGGGTTAGTTTAACATCTGCTTTTTAAAAAATATGACAACTAGAACATTTAAAATTTCCTATATGACTCACATTATTTCTATTATACTATGCTACTCTATTAACAATTTTTTAGATTGAATTATTTTTGTAATTACTAGTAGTTAAAAAACTAATCAAATTGGACCAGCAGTTAGCGTAATGGCTATGTCGCTGGACTTCCATGTAGTTGACTGTGGTTCGAGTCCCGGATCCTCTGGCTTAAACTCACGCTGGGCGCATGTGCGTGTGTGCCCAAGATCCCAAGAGGAGAATGGAGGAGAAGGGATTGTGGTGTGGCCATCTCCCCTTGGGAGTGATTTCTTGCTTTTTGTCTCTCTGTCTCTCTCTTTCTTTCTGATGAGCTCACATACCCTATAACAAATATCTCCCCCCCCCAAAAAAAAAACTAACCAAATCAACATAAATATATTATAAATTGTGAAATATAATTGCTAAGCACGGAAAGCTTACTGGAAATAATTTTAATAAAGTGGACTTTTTAGAAATTAGTTTAGGTATCTGCATGTATATTATTGCTAAAACATGGCTTAGTTTAGCATTGAGCCTATTTTCATTTTTAAAAATTTTTACAGATGTGAGCACTGAGAAAGTTTATTCAAATACTTAAATAGGTGAGAATGGAAGCAATTTTATCATGATTTGGTTTTTATATCGCAAAATTTAATTTAATAACTATCAGCTGACAATCCAGGTAAGTCTATTCAATTCTGTTAAAATCAAAGAACAATATATCACTTGATTTGCAGAAGGATTCCTTAGCCAGTAATTAGATTCAATCACTTTCAACATCCATATTGTAATTTGAATTGTCCCCTTGTTTTTATGCCCCAGGTAAACCGCCATAGTAAGATTGCAAATGGATGAGAGGAATGACTTCACCTAAGTGGAAGGAAAGTGTTTTGAAAGGAGAGATAGCCAAGGAAAAATCTGTGCCTCCTCATAGCCATGCTTCTTAGGGTGATAAGTTTTAAGAGCAAGCATGGGGGCTAGCCAGTAGTGCAGCATGGTGGCTAAGGTGGTTGGATCCCCCAGCCGACTGCACAGAGTCCTGGATCTGGCAGTTTTGAAAACATGGTGAGCACATGTGCATGTGTGCCCAAAATCACAAAGGGAGGGAGAAATGGAGGAGAAGGAATTGCCATGACCATCCCTCATAGGAGATATTATTTCACTTTTTTTGTCTGGTGAGTTCACATGCCCTCTGGTAAATTAAGAAAAAAAAAAAAAGAGCATTGTACAGTAGCTGAGGATCTGAGAATAGATTCTGTAAAAGTGATGAGTGCCCATGTGCTCTTAGAAAGCCATCTCATTCCCTCAGAGGTCCCCACTGCCCTGTTTGAATATTGCCATACATTCTATGCAGCTATGAAGATACTTGGGTTACACTGGGACACGTTCATGTCAGCACATCGGCTTTGGCTCTGAAACTCCTGCTCCATGTGTTCACTGTTTGTTCAACCACTGTGCTTTTCTTGGACCTGTGCTTCAGTTACAGAGGCTACGACTGTAGAAACAACCTGTTCTACACACAAGCTGGAGAGGTGGTCTACCACATTGCTGCAGTTGCTGTCGTGTACAACAGGCAGCAGCACTCCCAGCGACTGTACCTGGGACACGATGATGACATTCTCTCCCTGACCATCCATCCAGTGAAGGACTTTGTGGCCACCGGCCAGGTATACATTGCTCCTCTAAGACTAGGGGCCTAGCCAAGGTTAATTTTGAATCTAATTTACATATTAGAATTCAGATGATACTTGGTATAATTAAACATGAAGTAGGAGGCTGAAGAGTCAGTGAACACCAGTATATTCTAGCACCATTGGGAAACCACAGAGGGATTCTCCTCTGACGCATTGACATCAATGAGTGCAACTAGCTAAAATCAAAACAGTGAAAGTTTTGTGAGGGAACAGCTTTATATATTTCCTCATCACTGTATACCCAATATTTAGTACATTCTATAAATACCGATGCTTGATAAAGAATGAACCATTCTTTAATTACAATATAACGTATAGAGTATAGTTATTTGGGTAAAACTTAAAGCCATATAATTTTGACTACTTTTATACTATAACTTTGCAAAAAAAACCCTTAAATTTTATCTGAACTTTTTTTTAAAATGCCTAAATCTTGGATTGAGTCTGTAATGAAAAAGTTACTTGAAATAGATATCCTCTACTAAGTAATTTTGGAATGAAAACTTGAAATCAAGTTAGTAAACAAAGAATCTGTTAAATTTAGGTGTATTATTTTGCCGCTAAAACAGTAATATTGTCAATAGTATTTTCAGTTTTATACTGTTTTTTCGAATGTGTAGATTACATTTTTGTTCACTTTATTATGAACTTTTTTATTGTAGATAATACTTCAACTCATATTCAATTTCTAAGTGAGAAAATTCCAAGAGAAAAATCTTTTTTGTTGTTGTTGTTGTTGTTGTTGTTTATTTAGAGAGGGTTTTTGCTATGGGGCATGCACTTGCCAGAGAGACAGAAAGTGAGAAATCACCCCTGGGGGGGATGGCCATGCCACTGTCCCTTCTCCATTCTGTTCTTGGGATTTTGAGTATGTACACACATGTGTCCAGTGTGAGTTTTAAGCTGCTGGGTCTGGGACTCAAACTGCAGGTGAGTACGTGGGAGTTCAGAGACATAACCATTACACCATCTGCTGGTCCCCTAAGAGGAAATTCTTGATATGATGCAAAAGGTTAACATGAGATAAGTAAACTTTGACTGTTTCTGGGACTTGACGAACAGGTGCCAGGAGGTTTTGAATGGAAATCATAACCTGGGGTTTGAAATCTGTAGATAAAATTGAGAGCATGAAGGTCGTAAACTCCCAGAAATGTGCATTTTGGGGCAAAATGAGTCTATAGCTTTGATATTATTTGTAAGAGGATTACAATTCCCCAAAAGGTAAGAGCTATTTGGTATGTACACTGATTTGCTGCCATTCCTACTGCAGATTAGATCTTCTGTTCTATATTCACTGACATTGTTAAATTTGCAAGGCATTGATCATTGCTTTGTCTTTTCACTTGCCCTCACTTTTTTTCCTGTCTTATAACCATGTAGTACTTGATTCATGGGTATTTAATAACCTTCTGAAAGTAAAAGCCAGAGCGAGTTCTTTGCATACACCCCCTGAGAGATGCAGCACTCTGTACTATAACTGGGGGTGAGGGAGCATGCAAACCAGTGGCAGATAGCATGCCAGCAGCCTCTCTAGGGGTCAGGACAGACCAGTGCAGGAGTTGTCCAGATTCTGCCCAGTTACGGAGACCCATGGCTTCATGTCTTATTTCCCCTTCTACAGTCTTCATACTCAACAAGGTATTTTTCTCTTGTGTACTGTAAGTGAGGAATAACCCTTTTCTAATATCTATTTTCTCTGTAGGAAATTATGTAGTATAATAAAAATTTATATCCCCTCAAGAACAGTTTACCTTGATAACAGATAGTAAAGCCATGAAATTGTTATTTCCCAGAAAGAAAATTGGGATTAGGCCTTCTCTAGGTGAGTAACATAACTGAGAACGGTTTGTAAAAGAACTCTGCAGATGGTGCTATGACAATGTGCAGGTGATTTCCTTGACTGAAGTGAAATCTTATGTAGGTTTCAGAGGGCAGAAGGTGGAAAGGTAAAAGTAACTTTAAAACAACAAAGTGAACGACTGAAGCAGAGCTTTAAAAATCCCTGAACTGGGAACGATGTGCCAGATCAGACTCTGCCAGAACCCAGTTGATGCCATGACAAGTCTCTTAGACATTTTGGGCCTCTTTTTCACTTTAAAAATGTTGGAATTTAGACCAGATGATTTCCAAGGGTCTTCCCTCCCTCCAAGTAAAGTGTGTTTCTTGATTTTTGAACGTTTGATTCCAAGGAACACAATTATTCTTGTTCTAAGTAGTTAATAACATTCATCCTATTATTTAAGGTTGGAAGAGATGCTGCTATTCATGTGTGGGACACACAAACACTAAAATGTTTGTCACTGTTGAAAGGACAACATCAGAGAGGTGTGTGTGCACTCGATTTTTCAGGTAAGCCCCAGATTTCCATTAAAGTCATTCATTAGCAAATGGTTCTATAGTTAGTTCCTTAAAAACAAAAACAAAACAATGCTACTAAGTTGAATTCTGTTTGTAATGAGGTCATCTCTTTGATGTCAGCTATACAGTCTTAGATTGGGGATCACATTTGTTAGTACTTTACCCAAAAAGTGGCCTTTAGATTATACATCCTTAACTTGTCTTCCTCATTTCTCTCTCTGAAGTCATTACCCAGAGCTCTTACTGTGTTCTGTATTTGCTTGAGCAACTTGAAGTCCAGAGCACCAGTTGCTGTTGAAAGACTTGGTTGCAAATGTCTGGCAGTGACTCAGAGCATCAATTTCCCCTCTCTAAATAAGTGAAAGCACGTTGCTTCTGATTTACAATGTAAGGAACCAGAGAGAGGGCTGCAGTCTCTGCAGAGGCCACTGTACAACATTGGTGTTGTGAAAACAAGCTTCATGTGGAAAAAATAGAAATGAAGTTCACCTCTCCCTAATTTACACTTTGTACATAGTTCTATAAAAATACTAACTGATAAATTTAGTTTTCTTTAGAGTATTTTTTAAGGTAGAACTAGAGAATGAGTGCCTATCATGAAAGAGATTTTTACCTAGAAAATTCTAATCATCTCAATTGTAGAAATCAGATCAGTAGAAAGAAATGCTAAACTTTGTACAAAAAACTAACTCCATCATTTCTCTTTTCTAAATTTCATCCAAGTGTTTACTATTCATGATATGTGTAGTATCAGTCTTTAAATCCCATGACTCCACAACCTAACTTTCTTGTTTGTCTTTCCCTCTCCTTGTTCAAGCTCCTCTTTACTTATCCAACCTCTCATCGCTTCTCAACTCTCCCAATGAGGCAATGCTGGTCTCTTGATTCCATCCCCACTTCCTCTAGTTCATACCACCTACTTCTGGAAGCATGGTTACCATTGCCACCACAGGGACTTCCTTTGCTTGGCTGACTCAAAGCTGAGCTTTTGGTTGGACAGTCATGGCCTCCCATCCTTCCAACCTCAATTTTCTTTGTAACATTTTCACCCACTAACCCAGTCATGCTCCTTTACATCTTCCTAACCATAGAACTTAGATGCCCTCCTGTCCTTTGCCTGTGTTCTTTTGCTTAGTCTGTTCCTTCCCATGTGCCTATTCAAATCTTACCATCTTTTTTTTTTTTTTTGAGAGGTTTTCGCTATAGGGCACGTGTGCTCGCCAGACGTGCAGAGAGAGACATAGAGACAGAAAGCGAGAAATCACCCCCCAGGGGGGATGGTCACACCGCAATCCCTTCTCCTCCATTCTCCTCCCGGGATCTTGGGCAGGCACGCACACGCACCCAGCGTGAGTTTTAAGCTACCGGGTCTGGGACGCAAACCGCGGTCGACTACGTGGGAGTCCAGCGACATAACCATTACGCTAACTGCTGGTTCCCAAGTCTTACCATCTTTAAAACCAAATTTCTATCTTTCCAGAGGAAATAGACTATACTTTCTTTAGCATCTCTTAGCTCATTGTTGTCATTGCTCCTGTAGCACCTGGCAGGGTCTATGTGGTACTGTAGTTATTTGTATCAGTATGTACTGTGCCCTTCCCATAGGGTGAATTGCTTGGACAGGAGAACCCATTTCTCTGTTCCTCACTGCACATGTTGTTGTATTATAGACACAGAAGCTAATAAAAAAATTATAGTTGCGAGTGAATGATTGAATGAAGGAATAAATGAGGCTTTTCTAATGGACTTTGTCTTGTCTTCCTTTATTACTTGTGGAACTTTACATTGTAAACCATGTTTGGGTGAAAATGACCCATTTTCTCACCAGTGGAACATAGGGCAGTTATTTGGGTTTTGTGACATGCATATTCACACATACCGTTGGTTACTAGACATCCGGATTGTTTGGTGTTTTTTTTTTTTTTGGGAGAGGTTTTTGCTACAGGGCACGTGTGCTCACCAGACAGACAGAGAGACAGAAAGCGAGAAATCACCCCCCAGGGGGGATGGCCATGCCACAATCACTTCTCCTCTCAGGATCTGGGCACGCACGCACACGCGCCCAGCGTGAGTTTAAGCCACCGGGTCTGGGACTCGAACCGTGGTTGACTACGTGGGAGTCCCACGACATAGCCATTACGCTAACTGCTGGCCCCTACATCCGCGTTGTTATATCATTATTAAAGTTATTGATTAGCTTCTGTGGTTATCGAGTTAGTAAAAATCAAGGCTGCTTGTCTGCTCTATGTTTGTGGGCATGTGAGATGGTGAAGCCTTGAGTGTTGGAGGAAAGCGAACTCCTTGGCAGACCACCTGACCATTGACAGCCCAGATAACCTCATGAACCATGAGTACTAAGTCCTAAACTGCCAGAAGTTTGATGGTCATGCAGTTGTAAAAATAGATGTGCCATATGTCCTTTAGGAAGTAATAAAATCTAAAAGGAAGCTACAAATAGGTTCTAAAAGTATGAATGAGTTTCTTCTTTTCTTTCATAGGTTTATTCCTCAATGGCTCAACTGCCTTTTTCCTCAAATTAATTTTATCAGCATATACATATATATTTAATGTTAATAATATTAATAGGTATGCTATAGAAGAGTGATAAGATACCCATCAAACTAGAAAAATTGAATAAAAATAAAACCTAAATGTTTACAAGATTATGGAGGCTCTAGTATACTCAGATTTCCAGTGACACTGAAAATTGATTATGGGACCAGCAGGTAATTAAGGGCATTGAACTCCCACATAGCGAACCACAGTTCGAGTCCCAGATTCAGTGGCTTGCTTTCTCACTTTTCCTCTCTCTTTCTCTGTGCGTGTATGTGTGTGTGTGTGTCTGGTCAAATTAAAATAACTGAATGAATAAATAAAATTAAATAAAATAATTCTTTTTTAAAAAAGAAAATTCAGTAATTCTAGCAAGCAAACTTGAATCATACAACTGTAAGTAAAAATGACAAATATGTGGGCAATGTGTATTTCATACACATTTCTATATATCAAAATAAGTGAAAAAAAATTGAACTCAAAATAGCATCTATCACTGATTTCAGATGAAAGTATGTGTATACATATTAGCATATAAACAGGATGGCAGGAAATTTAGGGCAATACAAATAGAGAATTTAATCATTAGATTATTTCTCCTATAGAACTGATTAATTTTCTACTTTTTAAATCAAAATAACTTGAATTATTTGAATACATTCAAGGAATGAGATTAGCAGAGTGTGTGGATCAGAGGTATTAATTATGAGACAAATTAGTGGCAGTAAGCTGGTACCAGTACCTTGGTCTCTGTACTTCAAAGAGCCCAGATCCCTTCTGAGTTTATAGAAGAAAGAACAAGAAAATTAAGTTAAGTGAGTTTAGAAATCTTTCCCTCGAAAAGGAGTGGTGGCAGGACCAGCAATTAGCAGAATGGCTATGTCACTGGACTCCCACGTAGTTGACTGCGGTTCGAGTCCTGGACCCAGTGGCTTAAAACGCCGGGCATGTGTGCATGCGTGCCCAAGATCCCCAGAGGAGAATGGAGGAGAAGGGATTGCAGCATAGTCCCCCCCCCCCCCACTCGGGGGTGATTTCTCGCTTTCTGTCTCTCTGTCTCTCTCTGTCTGTCTGGCAAGCGCATGTGCCCTATAGCAAAAACCTCTCCAAAGAAAAAGAAAAAGAAAAGGAATGATGGCTTTTCAGATCATTGCTGGAATGGAGAAACCAGATACTTTGCAAGAAGTGGGGAAGTTGATTCTGTCATTGCTAATTCCCATTTTGGGCAAATAAAGAGACTCCCAGATGTGAAATGTTTTCTGCACGGGAAGAGCACTTCAGTTTTAACAATACAGTGTTCATTACCTAGTAATAGTCACTAAAAAAGAGCCTATTTATTCAGCAAATGTGCTATTTTTTGACTGTGGGAAATTATGCTTTTGTCTTACAGGTTAAGTATGATGCCAATATATATGCGATATAAAGGAATCTAGTTGATCATTTTAGGAAGCAGTAATATTGAGAACTATTGAGTAAAACCTTTTGCTAGTGTGTATTGTGTGTGATTCATCACTGTGAATGGTTACCTGCAGGTGAATCACGGTCGTTGATTGATCTTCGTGGTTCCCATATGATTTCTGAGGTACCAGCTGACCATCTTTGGCTAGTTTCTATTGGTAGTACTTGGTATTACAGTAATATAACTTCAGTCTTAAACCCCTGTGCCATTTTCTAGGCCAAGAGTGGAGATCCAGGGAGTTTGGGGGAGGAACCATGTGAATCTCAACAGTGGCAGATCCAGAGCTAGAAGCCAGATCCCTTGATTCTTAGTACCACAAGGTGGCCACTTTGCAGAGATCATTGACTGGCGGGTGGTATGCTGGGAGTTCTCACTCTTCAGGCCTTCTCTTGCTCCTGCCGTCCACCCGGGCTGGTGTAAAACTTCATGTACCATGAAAGTCACACTGGAGCACTTGGAGCATCCACTCATTTCCCTGTTTACCGTGCTCCCCAGCAATGTCTCCAGCTGTCCCTCCCATTCTCCAGTATAAATGATGGTGCCACCAGAGGCCACCCATGAAACCCCTGTTCTGGAACATCCCTGAATCATATACTCATCTGAAGTAGGAACAAGGCCAACTCTACCTTCCTTTTGGAAAACTCCAGTCAAAATCCTGAGAGAGAAGATTATTTAGAGTTTCTTGTTTGACCTGTAAGCAGGCACCAACATAAATTTATGGATTATTGTCTAGCTAGTGGCCTATCCATGTGCCTCGGTATCCCCAAAGCCACCTGTCTCTAAAGTATCAACTCATTTTGGGACCAGCAGTTAGTGTAATGGTGGTGTTGCTGGACTCCCATGTAGTTGACCGTGGTTCGAGTCCTGGACCCGGTGGCTTAAACTCACGCCGGATGCATGTGTGCGCGTGCCTAAGATCCCAAGAGGAGAATGGAAGAGAACGGATTGTGGCGTGGCCATCCCCCCTGAGGGGTGATTTCTCGCTTTCTGTCTCTCTGTCTCTGTCTTATGGTGAGCACATGCGCCCTATAGCAAAATCTCTCCAAAAAAAAGAAAGAAAAGAAAAAGAATCAACTCATTTTGAGAGTGTCGTGGAGACTTATTGATAACACATTTGTCCCTTTTTAGAGAAACAAACTATCTTGGAAATATAAAGCAGGCAAATGATATGAAAACCAGACAAATAAATAATTTTACACAGAGATTTAGATTAATCTAGTCACTTTTCTAAAGCAAACAAAAAAAGACATTTTTAGAGTTTATTTATTTATTCCATGAGAGAGGGAGAAGGGTCCTCATACTGCAGCCAGTCCCCAGCCTCAGCCAGCCAGAATCACAGGCATGTTCATGTGCGTGGTGTGCACAGGAAGACCTTGGGATGTAGACTTGGGACCTTCCTATGTGGCCTCAGCCTTGCAGACTGTTGTGTTACCACCACACCACTGTGGCTAGCCCGAAAACATTTCTTAAAATATGATCCATAACTCTGGATTATGTGAACAGGAAGGAACAAATTTATATTATCTCACTTAATTGTACACCTCTTGAACTCTGAATTTATTGTCATTATCAGATTAGAAAGAAAAAGTTCCGTTATAAGAATATTTTTTAGCCTAAATATCATCCACATAATTTTTAAAAACTTTCATGGAATAGACTGATTTCCACAAGGGCACATCTAAGACTAACTAGATTTCATTGTATTCATTTCTGAAAACCTATGCATTTTTTATGATTCCTGAATAGAGGGACCAACTTGTAATTGAATGAAAATTTTCTTTTTCTAATATGCCCTTTACTGTTAACATCAAGTGCCCCAAAATTACTTCTGAACTATGTCACAAACATTCATAATTAATACATACTGTGACTGGAAAGATTTGAAAGGGCATTACCTAGACTCTAAAAGTATGCCCCCAAATAAAAAATTCCAACTAACTGTCTAGAGAACAATGGATTGCTAATGCTAAGGTCAAGCCTCAACAGGGAAAATAAGATCTAGGAAGAAATATAAAGGTAACCAATTATATTTTCAGGCTGTATGGTTTGCAGAAATAACCTTCACTTGCAGGATTCAAGAAAAAAAATTACCATCTCAAAGAAGTGGTGTGGTGTTGAGGCACCTCTGGATTCAATCTTTTTTTTTTTTTTCTTTTTAGTAGGGGGGGAGGTTTTTGCTATAGGGCATGTGCGCTTGCTAGAGAGACAGAGAGACAGAAAGCGAGAAATCATCCCCCAGGGGAGTTGGCCACACTGCAATCCCTTCTTCTCCATTCTACTCTCAGGATCTTGGGCATGCATGCACACACACCCGGCATGAGCTTAAGCCACCAGGTCTGGAACTTGAACCACAGTTGACTACATAGGAGTCCAGCGACATAGCTATTATGCCAACTTCTGGTCCCTTGTTTTGCCACCTTCTGTTCCCTTTTCTTTTTTTTTTTTTTTTTTTAATTCTTCTTATTTTTTTAAACATTCGATAGCTATACATCATTTGGCTTATAAAGAGAATTTGCCCAACATGAAACACACCTCAGACCAGTCCAGATGAAAATACTGCCTTACCCCAGGTGGCCATAGCAAGGTGCAGAGAACAAGAAAGCTTAGCAAAGCAAGGTGGTCGGGACAAGAGGGGAACGAGGTCATCCCTCTGCAGGATTTCCAAGCCAGTCTCCTCCCCCCCACCCTCCTCTACTGTTTCCAGTGTCCATAACTATTTTCACTGCTTTTATGTACTCCAGTCTTTCAGTTTCTATCATAGAGTTTGAACCATCAGTATATATTAAGTGGAGAGACATACAGTGTCTCTCTTTCATAGCCTGACTTGCTTCACTCAGCAATAAATCTTCCATATTTGACCACTTTCTATCAAATGTCAGGGTCTTGTTGTTTTTGATTACTGAATAGTAATCCATAGAGTATATGTGCCACACTTTTTTAATCTACTCATCTTTTTGTGGGGATTTGGGTTGGTTCCATGTCTCAGCAATTGTGAATAATGCCACAATACTTGTGGGTAGATACCCAGAAGTGGACTTGCTGAATCATATGGTAGTTCTATTTGTAGGTCTTTGAGGAACCTCCATATTGTTTTCCACAGTGGTTGTACCAATTTACATTCCCAGCAACAGTGTAGAAGAGTTCCCCTTTCACCACAACCCTGCCAACACTTACCATTTTTTGTATTTTTAACCTTTACCATTCTGACAGGGGTTAGGTGGTATCTCATTGTCGTTTAATCTACATCTCCCTTATGATGAGGGATGTTGAATATTTCCTCACATGGTTTTTGGCTGTTCATATGTCTTCCTTAGGGATTTTTTTGTTTAGCTCATTTTTCCCCTCTTTTAATTGGATTAATCTTTTTTTTTTTTTTTTTTTTTTTTTTTTTTTTTTTGGTAAGCCTCTTGAGTCCCCTGTGTATTCTGGTTACCAGTCCCTTATCTGAGGCATAGTTAACAAAAACATTCTCCCATTCTGAGGGTTGCCGATTCATACTAATCACTGTGTCCTTTGCTGTGCAGAAACTTCTTAATCTGATATAATCCCATTTGTCTATTCGGGGGATTATTGCCTGTACTTTGGGAGTCTTATTTAAGAAGTCTTTGCCTACCCCAAGGTCTCCCAGAGTTTCCTTAGTGTTTTCCACCAGTAGTTTTATAGTTTGAGGTCTCAGGTTCAGATCTTTGACCTATTTTTAGTTTATTTTTGTTAATAGTAAAAGATGGGCATCCAGTTTCATCTTTCTGCAGATGGATACTCAGTTTGTCCAACACTATTTGCTAAAGAGCTTTTCCTTTTCCCACTGGATTGATTGGTATCCCTTGTCAAAAGTCAGTTGGCTTTATATTTTGGGGTTTATTTCTGGTGTCTCTATTCTATTCCATTCATCCACCTGTCTGTTTTTGTGCCAATACCATGCTGTTTTGATTATCACAGCTTTATAGACTATTTCAAGGCCAGGGAGTGAGATGCTGCCCACTCCACTCCTCTTGCACAGGATTGGTTTGTCAACATGGGGTCTTTTATGATTCCAGACAAATTCTGTGATTGTCTTTTCTAGGTCTTTAAAGAATGTATCTGGTAATTTTATTGGAACTGTGTTAATTAAGTAGATTAATTTGGATATAGTTGCCATGTTGATTATCTTCATCCTTCCAATCCAGGAACATGGATATCCTTCCACATTTCTGTGTAATTTTCAATATATTTTTAAAGATTTTCATAGTTTTCTTTGTAAGGGTAAACCTTCTTTAGTTAGGTTTATTGCTAGGTATCTTATACATTTTGTGGCTATGGTAAAAGGGTTCCTTTCTTCAATTCTACCTCAGTCAACTTGTTCTTATATAGAAACTCTATAGATTTCTGTTGATATTGTATCTTGTCACTTTACTATATTTATTTATTACTTTGAGAAATTTTTTCATGGAAACCTTTGGGTTTTCCAAAGGTTTTCCATACCATCATGTCATCTTCAAATAAAGATATTTTCAACTCTCCTTTCCCTATTTGAATGCCTTTTATATTATTCTCTTTTCTGATTGCATTGGCTAATACTTCCAGCACTATATTGAAAAGGAATGGAGAAAGTGGGCAGCCTTGTCTAGTACTAGTTTATAGTGGAAAAGCTTTCAGCTTTTCCCCATTCAGTTTTAATATTAACTATAGGTTTTACATACATGGCTTTTATGTCATAGACATGACCCTTCTATGCCAATCTTGCTAAGAGTCTTAATCATGAAGGGATGTTGTATTTTGTCAAATGCTTTCTCTGGATCAATTGAAATGATCATATGGTTTTTATCTTTCTTTTTGTTAATATGGTTATTATGTTCATCATCTTGTGTATGTTGAAATACCCTTGCATCCCTGGAATAAAGCCTACCTGGTTGTGATGAATAATCTTTTTTATATGTTGTTAGATATGACTTGTAAGTATCTTGTTGAGAATTTTTGTATCTATATTCATCAGATACTGATGTGTAGTTTTCCTTTTTTGTCATGTCTTTAACTGTTTTGGGAAAGAGGATGATAGAGACTTCATGAAATGAATTTGGGAGGTTTCCTTCCTTTTGTGTCTTTAGAAAAATTTGAGTAGAATGGAGGATAACTTTTCTTTAAAAGTTTTGTAGAATTCAGAAGTGAAGTCATCAGGACCTGGGCTTCTCTTTGTTGATAGGTTATTTATTACTGACCAATCTCATGGCTTTTTATGGGTCTATTCAGGCTTTCTATGTCCTCCTGATTCAGTCTTGTTAGTTTACATACATCCAGTAATTTGTCCATCTCCTCCATGTTCTCTTGTTTGTTGGCATATAGTCACTCATAGTATCCTCTAATATATTTTGTATTTCTATTTTGCCTGTTGTAATATTGCCTGTTTCATTATGTATTTGATATATCTGGTTTCTTTCTTTCTTCTTAGTCAGTCTAGCTAATGGTGTGTTGATCTTGTTAATCTTTTGAAAGAACCAGCTTTTGCGTTCATTTATTTTCTGTATAATTAATTTATTTTCTATTTCACTTATTTCTGCTCAAATCTTTATTAATTCTTTTCTCCTGGCATTTTGTTTTTGTTGTTGTTCTTGTTGTTTTTCCAATTCCCTGAGGCTTGATGTTACGTTGTCTATTTGCCACCTTTCCATCTTTTTTTTTTTTTTTGAGAGGATTTTGCTGTAGGGCGTGTGCACTCACCAGAAAGACAGAGAGAGACAGAGAGACAGAAAGCGAGAAATCACTCTCCAGGGAGGATGACCATGCCGCAATCCTTTTTCCTCCGCTCTCCTCTTGGGATCTTGGGCATGCATGAACATGCGCCTGGCATGAGATTAAGTCACCCAGTCTGGGACTCGAACCACGCTCAACTATATGGGAGTCCAGCAACATAGCCATTACGCTAACCGCTGGTCACAAACAATAATGCAAGTCACCAGGTTTGGGACTTGAACTGCGGTCGGCCATGTGGGAGTCCAGCGCCCTTAACCACCACACCACCTGCCAAACCCCCCATCTTTTTCTTATATACACTAATTGCTGTGAATTTCCCTCTTATGATTGCTTCTGTGGTGTCCCATAGATTATGGAAACTCATGCACACATTATCATTTGATTCCATAAATCTTTTGATTTTATACTTAATTTCATACTTCAGTAGTTGAGAAGTCATTTAAAAGTAGGTTGTTTAGTTTCCATGTGTTTGTGTATTTTTAAGGATTTTTCCTGAAATTAATATCAAGTTTAATTCCATCATGGTCAAAGAAGATGCTGGATATAGTTTCTATGCCTTGGATTCTGTAAAGGTTTGATTTGTGCCCTTTCATATGGTCAATCTTTGAAAAGGTTCCTTGTAGGGAACCTTAGGTCTTAGGATGGAAAGTTCTATAGATGTCTGTCAAGTTCATTTGATTTATAGTATTGTTTAGGTCCTGTATCTATCTGCTTATTTTTTTATCTAGAACATCTACCTAAAGGAGATAATGGGGTGTTGAGATACCCAACAATTATAGTGCTGCAACCAATTTCTCCTTTCAGTCTAGCAAGTCCTTCCTTCACAAATTTAGGTGCTCCTGAGTTGGGTGCATCGATATTTATAACCATTATATCTTTTTGCTAAATTAGCCCTCTTACTACTGTATAATGCCCTTCTTTGTCTCTTCTTACAATTTTTGTCTTGAAGCCTATTTTGTCTGAAATCAGTATTGTGACTCCAACCCTTCTTGGATTTTCATTTGCATGGAATACCTTTTTTCAGCTCTTCACTTTTAGTGTATGGTATATCTTTATCCATAAGGTGCATTTCTTGTAGGCAACAGAGAGAGGGTTTTTATTTTTTACCCATTCAGCCAGTCTATGTCTCTTGATCAGAGAATTTAGTGCATTATCGTTCAACATTATTATCCGTATCTCTGGACATGTTCCTGTCACTAAGTGAACCATTTTCTTGGTTGTTTTTTGTTATCTTATATCTATCTGTCTGACTTTAGTTTTCCTGGTATAGCACACCCTTCAGAACTTCTTGAAGAGCTGGTCTGGAATTGGTAAATTCCCTCAGGTTTTATTTAACAGAGAATGTTTTTATCTTTTTTTCCCATATGAAGGATAATCTTGCCAGGTATGGTATTCTTAGCTGAAAATTTTTTTCTTTTCTTTTCTTTCTTTTTTTTTTTTTTTTTGAGAGAGGTTTTTGCTGTAGGGTGCGTGCACTCACCAGAAAGACAGAGAGAGACAGAGAGACAGAAAGTGAGAAATCACCCCCTGGGGGGATGGCCATGCTGCAATCCCTTCTCCTCCATTCTCCTCTCGGGATCTTGGGCATGCATGCACATATGCCCAGCGTGAGTTTAAGCCACTGGGTCCGGGATTCGATTCAAGCCACGGTCAACTACATGGGAGTCCAGCGACATAGCCATTGTGCCAACTACTGGTCCCAAGTTGAAATTGGTTTTTATTTAACACTTTGACTCTATTTCCCCATTCTTTCCTTGCCTGCATTGTTTCAGACAAGAAGCCTGATGGTAACCTGATGGGATAACCTTTGTAAGTAACTTGACATTTCTCTCTTGCTAATTTTAGTATCTTGTCTTTGTGATTTTGGCCAATCTGGCTATGATGTGCCTTGGAGAAAATCTTCTTGGGTTGATTCTATATGGGGTTCTTTATATTTCTTGGACCTGTATATTTGAATGTGTCTCTAGATTTGGAAAATTTTCTAACAGGATTTCATTAAATAAATGATCAGTGCCTTTATTATTTTCTTCACCTTCCAGGATACCAATTATCCTGATGTTTGGGTGTTGAATGGTAACTAGTATTTCTTGCATATTATCCTCATTTTTCTTGATTGTTTTCTCAGTCTTTCTGATAATTTTTTCTAGGTCAGAGATTTTGTCTTCCACATTCGAGATTCGATCTTCTGCATGATCTAATCTGCTTTTAATACTTTTGAGGGAGTTTTTAATTTCCTGTATCATAGTCTTCACCTCCAACAATTCCGTTTGATTCTTTTTTATGGTGTCTATGTCTTTTTTCAAATTGTGGGGACCAGCAGATGGTGTAATGGCTACATCACTGGACTCCCATGTAGTCAACCACAGTTCGAGTCCTGGACCTGATGGCTTAAATTCATTCTGGGTGCATGTGCATGTGTGCCCACTTAAGATCCTGAGGGAAGAATGGAGGAGAGGGGATTGCAGCATGGCCATTTCCCTGGGG
>NW_006160142.1:6593616-6594430 GCF_000334495.1 Tupaia belangeri chinensis
CAA
Source organism: Tupaia belangeri chinensis (assembly GCF_000334495.1). NCBI lineage: Eukaryota > Metazoa > Chordata > Mammalia > Scandentia > Tupaiidae > Tupaia > Tupaia belangeri. The sequence continues at coordinate 6,593,620 of NW_006160142.1, forward strand.
AAAAAAAAAAAAAAAAAAAATTGCCAAAGGACTTTCTCATCTCCTAGAGCTCATTGTCTTTTTTCTCTTGCATCTCTTTTAGTTATATCACTACATTTTCTGAATTGTTTATCTGACATTTCAACGAGTTCTGTTGTGTTGTCTAGGGATGATGATGAATTGAAGGGAGAGATATTTTCTTGGTTGCTCGTATTTCCTATGTGTCTGCAATGGTTTCTAGTCATCTGGTGATATATACTTTCCTTCCTAAATTCTTTGAGTTAATTCTGAGCATTTAAAGGCATGTGGGAGTAGGTGATTGGCGATCTCGCTGCTGCTCTACCATCCTGATGCTCACCAGCAACCTGCACTGTTGTTACTGGTCTTAGATGACTCAAAGTCCTCCCAGTTTCTAGAGAACAAGTGCGCCTGAGACTGAGCTGCTGAGCTTTAATTCAGGAAGATCAAAGGGAAAAGCTTTTGAAAATATTGTTGTCTTAGAATTCAGAGGCAGGACCAGCAGTTAGTGTAATGGCTATGTCGCTGGACTCCCACATAGTCCACCACGGTTCGCGTCCCAGACCCGGTGGCTTAAAACTCACGCCAGGCGTGTGTGCGTGCGTGCCCAAGATCCCGAGAGGAGAATGGAGGAGAAGGGATTGTGGCATGGCCATCCACCCCTGGGGGGTGATTTCTCGTATTCTGTCTCTCTGTCTCTCTCTGTCTGTCTGGCGAGCACACGCGCCCTATAGCAAAAATCTCTCCAAAAAAAAAGAGAATTCAGAAGCATTTGGCAGGGGATAAGTGACAGTCTCTTTGCAACTCAGTTTCC